>NW_005054304.1:7211399-7261199 GCF_000277835.1 Geospiza fortis
AGGAAATACTCCAGAGGTATTGAAGTTGGATTGCAGCCACTTAAACAATTTCTAGGATGGTGTCAGTCAGTGCAGACAGCAGAGACAATGCAATTATGCACTGAGCCTAAGCAGAGGTCAGGACTGGGCTGCCTCTGAAACCACAAAACCAACTTAAAAACAAAACCAGTGACACATGCAGAATGACAGCTCTTCTTGTGCATCTACTGGATAGCGCTGCCCCATCTCTCCTCTTTAAATGAAAACTCAAAGTGTGAGAAAGAATCCCTGGAAACCCAGACCCCAAAGTCTCAACATTTAGTCTGACTGAACAGGTGGGGAGAGTGGGATTTGGAAATCACCTTTCTCATGAAATGACTGAGACTGCCCCAATACACGTGTGGTGCTCAACCTCTCCTTTCCAGATGGGAACTGTTGCAGCCTAAGAGAGGGTAGCACACTCTTCCTGCTGCCAGCAAGAGAGGCTCCCACTGCTTGTACTCACAAAACAGCCTCCCTGATGAGCACCTGAGTGCCTGACCTCACTCTGCTCTCTAGAGAATGTTTTAACAGCACACAAGTGTGCTGTTAAACAAACACAATTGCCAAACAAACACAATTACAAGTGACTAGAAAAGGTCTGTGGTGAACAGCACCAGTAATTGTTTAGAGACACTGGAGCCAGTCAAAGCTGCTGCGACATAACAGCCTTGAAGCCAGGAGGTGCCTGGACCCCCAAACAGGAAGTTGATTCTGGCAGGAACATCACCCAGTGCCTTTGGTGATGATTTCCTCCATATCTGGAGGCAATTTGGAGATGTTATTTTGAGTAGTGATACAACAAAGGACTAAATGAAATATTCATCTCCAGTTGCTCTAGAAAATTAGCTCCATAGGCATCTTTGGCATTATTTATTAGATCATTAAAACTCTATAAACATTTGTTAAATTATAAAAATTGGAGGTAAGGAGAGAAGCTGCAAATGCATATTTGCTCAGCCTTGCCTCCCTGTTGAATGTCTGTGGACTATGATTCATCAACACTGTTTTGGGGTTGGATTTACTTTTAAGCCCAGAAGCACATTTACATTAAATGAACAACTCTGCAATGCATTTGCTCCAGATTCTCTAAGAAAAATTAAACTTGGCAGTTCAAGTTACCCTGGCTGTCAGCCTACAAAATGTTTTTCTCAAAAGCCTTTGCACAGTTAAGAGTGGTCTTTGGGTTTGTTTACTTCATTACAAATGCCAGAGAGGGACTGGTAACATCACTCTCATATCAAAATGCTTCCAAGAATGAGTTAATATAATTTAAAGAAAATGAAGCCAAGAAGACATTGCTTCCATTGTTAATCCCTAAGCAGGAGCTAAAAGGCTGGAATAAACAGAAGGACATAAATATTCTGCCTGTGTTTCAGCTTGCTTGCTAAATGTTTACTTACCAACATTGTGGGATACAAAAGGGGTTTTAGGGTGGGGTAGTTTTTCTCCCATTTAATTATTCCTATTACTAGTTCAATTCAACATTTGGCTGTAATATAATTATATTAATCTTAGTTAAGACATTTGCAATTTGTAATACTTTGATGTAACTTAATTGATTAAATTCACTAGATAATGTGTGTACCTTAGGCTGAAGATGGAAAGGAGGAGAAAAGGGAGAACACTGGGCTCACTGCAATGGTTGAAGTGAAAAATCACCAGACACATAATTTCTAGGGAAAATTAAGGAATGTTAATATTACACTGTTCTTGTGAATGAAGGCAAATAGTGCAGACAAAGAAAATGATGAGTTTGAGAATGAAAGCTCTTGGCTGGGGAAAAAGATAAGAAATTCAGTTTTCAATAGAATGAATAATACCATAAACTGCAGCAGGCTTGTCACTATGAAAAGCAGCAAGTGAGTTTAATTAAAAATGCTGCTTTTTCATGTAAGAACATGCAGTCTGGGCTGCGTCAACATGCTGCCTGCCTAATCTGAGTATAAAAAGAGCTGGTAGCAGTGAGATAAAGTGCAAGCCAAGGCAATGGTTTGGTTGTTTGGATTTTTTTCTTTTCTTTTTTTTTTTTTTAATTGTTACTCTACCTCATGGTCTGTTTTTTTTTTTTTTTTATTATCAGGTATTAAGCAGCCTCACCCTCTTTCTCAGATCCATATTAAATTAGATCATCCACTTCAGAACTGTAAAACACCAGAAGATGGATCTGGATTGCAAAGGGAGCAAAGGCATCCCTCTTGAATATCGAGATATGTTGGACCCAAGAAGTTTTGGAGTGCTCTTGGCCCAAAGACCTAGGAACTTTTTCCAATTTATTGCAAACTGAGTATTTGAAGAATACAAAGGAGGGTTGTGGAGGGGGCATGAAAACTCAGTAAGGCTCTCACATGCAGCCGATACACTGAATATCCTCAATGTTTTCCTGATCTGCAGAGGAAATAAATTCCTATGTCATATCCGAAACGCTTACTAACATTTAAAACCATTTGGAGGAAAACAGAACATGACCCTGAAGGTCTTTGCAAAATGTTGGAATGGACTCTGATGAGTTTTGGCTCAGAGTAAGAGGATTCTCATTGTACAGAGTATACCCCAACATGGAATCAGTCAGACGAGGGGAAAGAAAGAAACAAAGGAGGATTAAATTCCAGAACTCAAACACACACCTCCAGCATATTCTGACAAATCTTCTCATCATTTGGCAATTATCCAAGAAACCTGAAGAGTATAAAAATCACTCAAATTCTATCCAGTAAGCACCTTTTAAATTTTGCTAGTTGGTACATTTGCATGCCAATGATGCTACAAACAGTTTTCAAGTTATAGTTACTGTTAGGAAATAAAGATTTCAATTGTTTGCAAATTATAGCATCCATGTTCTGAACATTTCAGAGTATAATTTTAGTACTGTGATCCAGTTTATTTTCTGCATGTGTCTGCTTGTTAGGAATAAAAAAACTAAAGTGAAAAATCGTATTAATACAAGCACAAGAGAGTTCAATTCTCAAATGCAATTACAGCAAATCAAAGCTGAAGACCTGGAGCAGAACAAATTAAATGGTGTAAGTACAATACTTTTTCACCCTTATAAAAAAAAAAAAAAGCAGAGTTGAGGGAAGAAGTTTTGAAACCCCTGCTCAGTCTCCAATGAGCCACAGTCAGGGACAGCCCAATGCCATCAGAGCCCAGGAACTTCCAGTGACAGCAGAATCAATAGAATAGAATAGTAATCTTTCTGGTGCCCAAAAAGATAAAAATATATGCATTTTAGAAGTTTTCTACCTGCAAAAATATCCTTCATTTAAAATGAACAGAATCCTTTTTCTTTTCCCCCTGCAAATTAAGACAGCTATTGCTGACCCTCCAGTGTCCCTGATTTTTTTTCCCCTGCTAATATTTTATTCCTGGCAACTTCTGTTGAAGAACTACTGAAGAAAAAAATATGGGTATACAAAAAAAAAACCAAAAAAAACCCCAAAAAACAAAAGACAACAGTCAAGTGTCTAGCTGACAAAGAGTTTAATTTCCTTTTGGCTCCTAAAGAGAATGCAGTGAACTTTCTTCAGCAGATGTAGTTTTAAACAAATAAACAAACATACATCTATTGTTTGACTATCAAGCAACAGTGTTCATTTATATGCATTTTCAGGAGAAGCAAGAAATCACCTGATGTCTTTAAGATTCATGTGCGTAGTAAAAACTTGTACCTGGGGATATCACACAGGACAGAAACTGGAAAAAATATTTTACACATTAATTCTGGCATGCAAGTTTAGTGGATTTTCCCATCCAAAAATTCAAAAAGAAAAAGGAAGATGACCTAGGGAAATTTAGTTAACATCACTCCCCAGCAAAATCATGGGGAAATGAATACAAGACTCGACTGATAGCCAGTGAAGGATGTAATTAGTGCCATCAACACAGTTTTATGAAAAACATCCTTAGGGATCTATGGTTTGTTTAATGGAGAAAACTACAGGTATGTAATGTAGTGTAGTATAGTATACACAGACCTTGCTGAAGGGCTCAGTTAATCTTTGCAGTGTGTTCTGATAAAAACTGGCTCAAATAAATGGATTTGATGAATTGACAGACTGGCGGACACAAATTTATTGAACAAGCATAATTGAAATCACATTGTTTATAGAGATTTTTTTTCATTGAAGTAAATTAGATCTGATACAGCTCAATAGTTTTCATTAGTGATCCAGAAGTATTTTTCAAAACTTGGATGATCAGATTTTCAGATGACAAAGATGAGTGGAATAAAAACATTAAGACAGACAAGCAGTCATAGAAAATGACAGAGACAATCTGAGAGGGATGAAATTTTCATTTTAACAGGTTTCAGTGCAAAGCACTGTATTTAAACACACAGACTACAAAACAAGCTCAGAAAATGACTACATCCATCCTGGAGCAACAACTCAAGCAGGACTCTGCCACAATATTCAGAAATCTTACCCTGAAATGTCTGTGTCATGGTATGATAGAAAAACAGGTCCTGCAGCAGACTTCAAGGCCTGAACACCTTATTATGTACTGCTCCAGTGCTTCATAAACACAGAGCAAAAGCCAGCATCCCTTATCCCCAGAAATTAAATAGCACAGATGCAAGAGATGCAAATTTACTGACATCACATTCACATATCCCTGCAGCATTCACGTGGATCTGCTGCAGAGGCCAATTAAAACAGCAAACCAGGTAACAAATCAAACATCACATGGGGAAAAGGGCAAGCATGACAGTGTGAACCCTGCTGCGTTTCTCAAGGTGAGCAAGGAAAGAGGAACTGCAGACACAAAGGTCCCTGAAACAAGCCCAGAGCTGGAGCCAGCTGAGGCTGTGTGATTCATGGCATTAAGAATCCTGGCTTCTGGCAAGGTCTGGGATCATGTGCATAGGCAGCAGTGGCCAGCTGGACAAGGATCAGCTCTGGCAGCAACAGCAGCACATTCCACAGATGGAAATGATGACTGCTGAGAGGAGGTTCAGGGATTAAATGCACATATATTAACCTGCACTGCACTGGTTTTTATTTCTGCACCTCCAACCCCCTGGCTAATCCCTCCTTGGCAAGGTTTCCCTGTGTTGTTCTCCAGTGGAAGGTGCAGGAGCTAACTCTGATCCTGACTAAAGAGCATCTTAGCAGAAGTGGGAGTCTTCAAGGTCAGCTCTCAGCCACTGGCTCCAGTCCTGGCCCTGGCAATAAGCCAGGGTAATCTAGGCTTGTTCTAACCTGTGACAACCAACTGGGACCACCAAGGGACCACTGACCAACAGAAAGCTGACACTTCCCCATCCCTCTCTTACTCACCCTCCTAACATGCCTGCTCCTTGGAGTCCTACTCTAGTAAGGGTGTGCTGGCAGTGCTCCAAAGGCCACCTTGATGAACATAAAGGACAAGCAGAGGGATCAGGCATGAACACATGTTGCTATTTCAGGACTCCTACATGAGGGGTTAAAGGCAGCAATAGCCACTTCCACAGACAAACTTCACTGTGAAGATTTGCCTACAGCACAGGAAAAGATTGGGAAAGCTGCTGCCTCTAGAACACCTAGCAGGGTTATGATTACACAAACTCAATTTTTGGTCAGCAGTTCTTTGCTAATGCAACAATTCCTCCTGTTGTGCCATGCATATCAGTGGGAGTTCTGGTATGAACTCTACATACAAGCTGGAGAACAGAAAAAAATACTCTTGCCACCTTATTTTACTGAAAAAGCCTCCAAAAGAAAAGAGACCAGCAAAATCTTTACCTTGGAAAGCAAGAATATTTACAAATTCTTGTTTAATATCTATATTCTTCTGTTTCACAAAGACCCAAGTTGTTACCTACTTGAGGCACACAGAACACATTCTGTGGACAGTAGAAGAAAGCTGCTGTGTTGTAAATAGGGTGCCACAAAATGCCTCCCAAACACCTAGCTCCAGCCTGCATTGGGCGGTGAAGTCAGCAGGTTTGTCTGGATATAATAATGGAAATAATGGATATAATAATGGAAATAATGTTTGAAGGTGCCTTAAGCACCTTCCCCCTGTTGGTGACAGCCCCTGAGGGGAGGCACAGTGTTGTCCCCATGCTCATTTCCTGGCCCAGACATGGGAAGTGCAAAGATGCCATGTCCTCCTGGAGAGAGCTGAACCCTGAGCTCTGTGCTTCTAGATCTCTGCAGAACACCTCACCCCTTCTATATGATTGTATATGATTCAGTGAGAGCCCCATATGTGACAAATTAAGGACAGCAACCAGTAACACACAACTATAGGTCTCATAGCACCTGGATTTCTAAGCAGATGACAGACCAGAAGATTGATGTACTGATGTCAGATTTTCCCTCTCCACTGGAATGAAAGAGGTTCACCCACACCAGCCCAATGCCAAATCCAGCCCTATGCCAGAAATGAAATATCAAGTGGGTTTGAGGCTTTTCCATAAATGTTGCATGACTGTTTTTCTCAGTCTGAAGTATGAGAAGCCTTAACCAGGCAGCAATTACCCAGAGTGCCAGAGTCAGTTGTGGGCAGAGAGCATGAATGCTTTGCAGCAGGCAGGTGAGCAGCACCTCCGAGGGAGGCATCACCAAGCTCTGCAACACCTCCCTTTCCTCAGAGACACACTGAGCATCCAGCTCCCCAGGAGAGAGAAAACCTTGAAGAAAAGCTCTGCAGCTTTGTTCACACTTGACATTTAATATATCACATAAAATCTGTTGAGCTTCAATAAATGAAACCAGGTGATCATTCAGCTTCTTGAATGTTTCCCTTTACTGTACACACAGACTGGTACAAGGCATTCCTTCCTTTTCCAAGTGTTACAAGGCAGCAGCATGTGATGATGCAGATTCACCCTCAAATACTGTGAAAAGTAAACACCTGCCATTACCTGATTTCTGATAATTGTGTAGCATCTGGGTCTTCAAAAGATCTCTGTAAAATAAACAAAAGCAATAAGCAAATTTAGGTATCACTCAATAACCCAAAGGGGCAATCAGAAAGCATTTGGGCCATGAAATGTGTATTTGTGGCTGTAGATCTCCTAGCACAAGAGAATTTTGAAGCTTGATTAGGCTGAAACCCTTCGACACTGCCACCCAACAATTAATAACCATATTAACACTAAGAATTAAAACACAAGCTGACCACGTTGCTATGGAAATATAAGAATATGGCAAATACACCCTCCTGAACAGCAGCCAATAACTGGGAATGGCAGAAAGGAAATGAGCCTAAAATTAATCACTAAAATAAATAGAATTTCTTTAAAAATGGAAGGAAGAAAGACTTGCCTAGCCAGGCACCAGCAAACACGGGTGCATTAGTATTTGCACTGATCCTTACCTTCAATAATAACATTTCCAATAGCATAGTTACAAAAAGGATGGGAAGAAGAAAAATGAAGCAAACAAATGGAAGGCAGATAAACACTGTTATTAATCTAAAATCTTTTAAAAGCACAAGCTTTCTGTCTTGTAAGAAATAATGTTGCATCTTTTCTGGTTTGAAAAGGAAAGTTCTACTACAATATATCAAGATAAACAATTTAAGTGCCAGAAGACAACTAAAGTGCTATTCTTCACTGAAATTTATACACCAGCCAATGCAGGGATACATCTGGAAAAGAAAGATCCTCTTTGGACTTCCTTTTATCACCACATTTCCATCTGGTAACCCCAAATCAGAGCATGTATCCCTGTGCCTCAGTCAGCATTTCTCTTACCCCTAAGGGAAGGGGAAGGCAGCGCCTTTCCCCAGGTGCTGAGTTTTTCCAACTTCTGTGTCTGATTCCAGCTCATGGAAGCACTTGAGTTGCTAATTGAGAGTAGTCACATTGCCTCTATGGATAAGAGAAGGAGCAATATAAACAATTTCTGGAAAAACTTACTACAGGAGCAATGAAGAGGCTTAGGAAATCACACTGCTTGTACAGGAAAGCAGTGAGCAAGAGGGGACAGAATTCTTTTGCTTTCCTTTCCCCATAAAGGAGTCCATCTCCTGAGAGGTTTGCTTTCACCTGTTGACAGAAATCTGCATCCAGAATTTCTCACAGGACTGCTTTCCCTGAGGTTCTGCTGTGCTCACACCTAAGAGATTTCTGCTGGTTTGTGTTTGGGCTATTCTATTCTCACAGCTACTGGAAATTTCCTCACATGTACTGGGAGTTATTTCCCAGCAGAGGTGATTAATTTTTCACACACAAAACATTCTGGTGATTTTGAAAGCATTTATTTTTTTGTGCTCATATGTTCTTGTACTGATTCTCCCTCAAAACTGTGGCTGAGAATATCATTCTGTCATCGTTGCGGTGGAAAAATCCAATAAATAGGGACAACGACATAACTCTGTTATCTAAATCCTGGGCAGTACATTGCCTTTTGAAATACTGATATATCACTGCTTGAAGACATTTCTGAGCTGGATTCCCACTCCAGCATGAGGAAGCAGGGAAAGACATCCCCCCCCTTGGAGCACACATGTTGGGCACAGGTAGCCCCACTCAGAGCAGTGGATTCAAAAGCTCTGCTCTTTCAGGATTGCCCTGGTCAGCCCCAGATGACACAGAGCACATGCAGAGCAGAGGAGCAGGCTGGTCAGACAGAGATTTAAAGGGGAGGGAGCAGGAAAATACACACATGAACAGTATCTATACACCAACTCCCCACCTTGCCCTGGGTAGAAAACTGCTGCACACAGCCAAGAGCTGTGTGAGCCCCCATGTGAGCAGTTTGGTTTTAAAAACAGATGCCCAGTAAATGACATACATCCCTATTCACATCCCAGTAACAATATGCACTTTTCTTTGCCCACAGACAGTGCACAGAAATACATTAATTATAATTTAAACACCAGAGGTTATGGAAATTTTTCAGTAGAATAAAGCCTTATACAGCACAAGAGACACAGACTTTATGGACAGAAAACTTTTAAACAACAGGTAGGTGAAAAAAATGGATTATTAAAAGCAACTTGTCATTTTTCATTTAAAGACACCACCATCAATAAAATCAGTTCTTTGCCATGATGCAAGTTCCCTTAGAGGCAGACTCCATCACTTTGGACTTGGAGTTGCGTCTGAAGCACAAAAAGAAGATTGAAGACTTACCTGGAGTAAAATAAACAAATTGCAGTACAAAGCCTGCAGGTATATAAATGCTGTCGGTTCCTTTGAAAAATGTTTCACTGTATTAGCAGAGGGGCAGGAAGGTCTGCTTCTCATTTCATTGCTCTGAATTGTCTAAGTATTTAAGGGTCATAAGGAATATTCTTCACCCAGGACCAAAAAAGGAAGTACCCATGGGCGTTGATTATTGAGCACAGAACAAGATATCAGTCTTTAGTGCACAGAAAAACTCAAGCACTTCAAAAAAAACCTGAAGCTGAGCATCATGAATAAACTGGGTGATAAATGACTGGATCTTAATTAGAAAAAGAAAAAAGCCAACAGTGAAATATATGTTTTTAAAAAGAAAGGAAAAGAATGATGACTGATGCTACTGCTCTCCCTATTTCAGCTGATTTAGTTCTCTCTCATGAAAATACAACACTAGAAAACAACAGATCCAGAAAGAAAAAATACCAGCAACGAAGACAGAACATCACATCAGCTAAAGGGGCAAGCAGGAGCACCATGGCAGTGCTTTGAACAGCAGGCTCTACTCCACAGAGGCTTTGTCTGGAAAGCTGATTTACCATTTATGCTTTATAGGCAATGTTCCAATAGCTGGTCTAATCACATCATTTTTTTTCCCTAATATTTTCAGGAAACCACACAGGTCAGAAATGTAATACACTGTCTGGTAGTTTGGGAAAGGGCTGTAAACGTGAGCAGAAAGGACAGAAGACATTTGTTTCCATCTTTTCTAAACTGAATTTCAGCCCAGGCATTGTTGGGGATTGGATACAATACTAAGAAATCTGTATTGTATTGACAAGGCAACAACCAGAACTGAGTTCTTACACTGAACTGGAACCCAGTTTGGACCTGAGACACCAAATGCTCTACCAGCAAATTTTCAATTATGAAGCATTCAAAGGAAAATTTTTATTGCAACTCTCCAGCACTCTGCACCTGCTCTAGGCAGAAACAAACTCGCTCACTGAAACTGCAAATAGTGATAAAAATTTATAAAGGGGGAGGAGAACAACAGTGCACCCATAAACAGCATCTGTCTTTATAAGGGAGACATAAAAAGCTGGGGAAGAAATAACGAGTTTTAGGGAGGCAATGAGAAAACAAAGATAATTAAAACCAAAACTAAAACTCTTTACCATCATGATGCCCATATAATAGCTTCCCTACAGGAAAATCAAGGAACTACATCTGAATATACATGTATGGGGGAAGAAAGTTCTCTTGGCACCCGAAATAAGAGACAAATCTTTTTTGTTTGGTTGATTTTTTTTTTTAAATTCAAATGAGCACCAAAGAGACTTGACTTCAGCTCCTGTAATGCTAGAAACATTCTGGTGCCGCTGGCCTCCAGTCACTGAAGGACACCCAGCAGAGGCAGGATCACTGCCAGCTTCTCTCTGCCAGTGCTGCCCATCTCCAAGTAAGATGGTATGCTTGTTCTGTGGAAACATTTGCCTTGTCTCTCTGTTCAGCTAAGACAGCAGATGTAGCAGCTAATTTCACTTGTATTAATCCTTTCCTCCAAGGGCTTAAAAGTGGAAATACTGACCTGCAGCAGTATTCTGGTCACCCTGCACTGCTCCAGTTCTGCCATCATCCAAGCTCCAATACTCATTACACACCACAAAAACATCCCCTCCAGTCACAAAACTGTATGTGGTGCAGACATCAAGCTGTTTTGAGAGCCAAAATGCAAATAACTACCAACAGTTACACCTTTCTTCCTGCCCATTAGGAACATTCTCCAAATTCCAATTCTCACATGTTTTTAACTGCAGTTAAAAAACACTTTTCAGGAATAACACCACACCATAGCCAAAGTTCTGACAGCTAGAACCAATTCCCTGCTCTAGTAGGCAGTGATGGACAGAGCTGTACCTGTTTCTCCATCTCTCCAGAAACCCCTCCAGTAGGAGAGATGCAGGCAACCTCACCCAACACCCTGCCACCTCCTAGTGTAAGACAGAAAGGCAGCTGAAAGCCCAGACTGCACATAAAGCTACTGCTGTAGGGATAGCAAAGATCCCATTTCAAGGCTCATCTAAAAACCCTTCCCCCTGTGCATGGAAGTCAGCCAGAGCTTTAAGGAGGTGCCTGTGTGCCAAAGGCCCATTTCAGAGTACATATAACCATGTGTGCCAGGGTGTAAATATTGCTTCCTCTTCTTGTACACTCTGCTATTGTTAATAATGCAGCTAAATTTAAAATACTGTGCACCCAAGGTCTCTGGTGGGAAGCAAAGCCTTTGCAGACGAAGCAGCTTGAGCCAAGAGCTTCCTTTCCTGCAAGCCCTGTCTGAACCACCAGCTGCGACTGCCAGAGTGAGCCTTGCCTTAATTCCCTCTCCAGACAATAAGGTCAGGCTGGCAACAAGACAGTTTTCTTGGAACAAGAGTCTTTTTCAAAAAAGCAAACACAAACCCCAGCCCATTAACAGCTCCATGCAAGCCAGTGGAGCTTTAAAACCAAGAGTTTCAGCTCTGTATCCACGTTGCCCATGACTTCATGCCACGGCTGCTTCTTCACCTGCCCTTCTTCTCTGAACTCAGTGAGCACATATTGTACAGCAGATGGGTGAGCTGCCTTCCCTCCCACCTTCCAGCCACCAGAGCCCTTAAGTCAAGTCTCTGCTGAAAACACTCTCAGAGACTCTGTCATGCCCTTGACCTTCTCTGTTGAGCTCATCTCTGTAGCAGTTTGTACCGTGGAAATGAAATGCCCCAAACATACTTCCTGTAGGATCCCTACCAGGATTCATCTCTGCCCCTTCCCTTGTTCTCTTCATGATAAAACTGATGAGCAAATCCCTGGAGGTCCCACCTGCCCACAGCACCTTTGCTACAGTGTTCTCTCACCTGGGGAAAGAAACACACTGCATTTATCCTCTGAGAAACAAGACTGACTATAATTCTGGTGCACAGCTGAGAAGTATGTAATCCTATTTATTATTTGCAATAGTAGACTGCAACACATCAACCAAAATTTAAGCTTTTGGGTGCTAATGAGAGCAGGCTGGCAGACATTCCATGACATTTTCTTAACATTTTTGACCAAACTCTCAGCAAAGAATATTAAGTAACAACAACCACCAGCACCATCAACCACACAAACAAACAAAACCCCAAGTCCAACAAACAATCACAAACAAGAATGTTTCGTATTCTTCAGACTTAAGAAGCACTTTTCATGAATTCAGCAATGCAGGTCAGGTTAAGATACATGTTCAAAACAGCACAAAGCTGATGCAAAATGCAACAAAAGCTCTTCCCCTCTGCTAAGGGCACCTATAAAACAGTTTATCTGTTTGAGTCATCTCAGTTTTTCTGATGGCACCAGAGGAGACAACAAGTCTGGCTCCTCCAGACAAACCACTAAAGCTAGCAGATGAACACTAAATTCAAGCAGAACACATTCTCTTCCGGAAGGATTTGTTTAAGTTTCTCAATATTCTGTCTACATCTGTATGCACAGAATTGAGCATTTACCATTTTCTTGGACTGATTGTCCTTCTCTTTAAGGAGTGATGCAGGGCCGAGGAAGTGTCAGAATGTTGTGCAGCCCTTGTCACTGTCAGTATTATTTCATACTGTTTTCTTAGCAACTCCTGCTGAGATTCATAAACTGTTTGCACATAAGGATTACTAATGAAGTTCAGTCTCATTCTTCAGCCCCCCTCCAGCCCACAGTGCAAAATATAGCTGTACTTTGGATTTAGAAGACTGACTAATCATGCAAGATACCTACCATTTATCTATGGAGAAGGCAGCAGTTTCTACAAGAGGATTCCTGCCTTTCTCCACTTTGCTCAGCTCTGTATCAAGACAGAAGGACTATTCTGTGGACAGGGAGAGAATTAAGAACATCTAATCACAGAATTTCAGAAAGGGAAAGGCTGGAACGGAGCATTGCTGGGGTCATCTGGTCCAACCTACCTGCTCAAGCAGTGTCCCCAGGAGCCAAGTGCACAGGATTGCATCCTGGTAGTTCTTGAATGTCTCCAGAGATGGAGACTCCACAACTACCCTAGGCAACCTGTTCCAGTGCAGGGTCCCCCACACAGCAGATCAGAGCCTTCAGTCCCAAGGAATTACTAGCAGGTTTCATACCCTACTCTTTAGGAAGACTGCCCACCATTAATAGGTAAAGGATGATTGATCAAGTATTTATAGCATGAATCTGGGAGTAAAGATGAACCTTAAAGTGCTGCCTTAACCTAAGTTTTCATATCTTGGTACTGAGCAAATGCCCTAAAGTCCAATAAAGGTGATGATGACACAGCTCTCTTGGAAAAACTTGGCTAACACAAATAGCCTTTCACAGATCAGGTAGTTATCCCTTCCAGGCTGTATTTTATAGTCCCAAAATACTTGGTGTTAATATTCACCCTCTATTAACAATATCAAAGCATCATAAGAAAAGCCCTGCTACATTTTCACACATTTAATGATTTTCAGGTACAGAATCATTTTTCAAAAGCCTTTGTAGATAAGAAGAGACAGAAAGTTTAAACATAGGAAATATTTGTCTGGGCATCAAATATTTGTCTGTGCAGCCTTTACAAAGAGCACATCTGGAACGGAGAGAAGAAGAAAAGTCTTGCAGAAAAGCAAACCTCTAATAAATCGGTTGCATGTCAGAATCTGTCAGCAGTGTGACTCATTCTGTGCTCATTTCCACTGTAACAAATTATTGCTTTTCCAGGTTTGAATTTTCTCACATGCTGTTTTGCTACCAGCACTGCACGAAATAACCCAGCACTGAGCACCCCACTGCAGGAGTGCCACATGCAGTTTATCATTAGCAATATAATTTTGGCAAAGGATGGATAAGGGTGGTAGTGGAATGCATGAATAAAGCAGTATTAAACAAATAAGCAACATGCAGCAGCAGGTGGATTCAAAACAAACAGCAGGCCATCATTACAGTAGGCTATTTTACACTGAGCCATCAGCTTGAGTCCTGCCTCAGTTTGTCAATGTTGCTGCCATCAAGCAGCCACTTCTTTTCCTGTTTCTAAACATGGCAGTGGCCACAGTTGTTCTGAGAGGGAAGATCCAGATTTTCAAGCAAACAGAACACACCCATGGGCAGTGAAGAAGGCAGAGTATCACTGTCTCCCTGTTCTCCCTTTCCTGACAATAGACCTTCCCTTCAGCATTTCTGTTATGCTTGCTCAGGTTCACTACCATCCTCTCTGCATGTCTCCTCTGTTCTAGCCTTGGCATGGTTGCTGCAAAACCTAAAAACTGTTCCCTAGAAGCCCCAGCAGAATACTGTGAAATATCAGTGAATGCTGGACTTTGCCCAAACACCCAAAACTGCCTTGAGCTTCAGTGTGGTAAGAAGAGAAACTGGGAGTACACAAGCAGACATAAAATAAGGAGGCTTCTGGTGTGAAAAGGACAGACTGGAAGGCATCCCCTGTTGGACATTTCTCTACTGTTTTCAGAGATTGGAGGAGAAAGAGCTGGCTTCACTCCCACACCTTCCTTGGGGGCTTGCCACAGGGTTTTTAACTTGCTAACTTGCTGAAAGAATAAATTAAAAACTCAATTAAAAATTGCATATCAAAAACATTCCCCACCTCAAAGCACATACCCTCAGTCTCCTGTAAATTGACTGTTGAGGTAGTCCAAGGTGAGTGTGACAGGGAAGAGGCATCCTAAAAGTCAGAGTTGATGCAAGAAATACAAATTCACTAATATGAAATGAGATTTATCTGGTACAAAGCTAAATGATTGGTTTTAGAATAGCTTTAACAGATCATACCTCTTTTCTTGCCTCCTAGTAGATGTTTCCCTCTGTGTTACTTACTGCAGTGACAAAAGGATGACTTCTAATCAATAGTAATTTAGAAATCAAGAGCAGTCTCTGTGGAGTGACTGCCCAAAAGCACTGGGCAGGCTGCACAGACAAGAACCTATGCCCAAATAAAAAGAAAAACCAAGAAAATCTTCCTAATCACGTCCATAGCACTGTCTCTGTCCTGACATCTCTAACACTAAACACCTGTGAAGACAGAATTTTAAAGGTGTTTAGACAAAGCCTCTATTTAAATAGAGAGGTGAAGCATTTTAGGTGTTAGCACAGTAACTCTGACTTCCTGGAAAAGTGCTCAGACAAAAGGCTGTATCTATCTGTAACCCTGATATTTGTATGTCTGCATGTCACCAGCCCATGACCTAAAGGCTTGACCTGCAAACTCCCCAGGCTTCATCAGCTGCACAAGACACTTCAGGCTGCACAAGACACTTCAGGCTGCATCTGCACATGTGCCAAAGGAAGGAGAAAATGGTAGAGCTATTATCTGGTGAATCAATTGTCCAAAGGTCTCAGTTCTAAACAGACTGAATGCTCCTCTGCTCCCTCTCTGACAGCCTAAATGGCACACTGCGTTTAAGGAAAGAAAAAAAAAGGCTGTGCTGGTGCTACAAACCAGATGAGAGGGTTTTGATGATTCTTTTAGGTCCTTTTTAATAACAATCCATTTGAAAACAGAACATAAATGATGACATATGAATAACATTCCTGGTAGGATTTTTAAAGTATATTCAGACATGGCCCCAAAAGGTGATGATGGTTTTTGAGATACCCCACAGCAAGGTTAGACTCAGCATTTGGGGGTCATTCATCTAAAATAACAGCAGTGATAAATCTCCAAATCACCAGAGTTTCCTGGGGGGAGGGAGGTAGAGGGAGGAAGATCATGTGGTGGCATCCTAACAAAGTGAGGAGCATGCTGAGTGCTGGCTTATCTCAATACCTGATGTTTAGCTGCCAACAGTACTCCTCAGTTTCCCCACCCTTTCATCAGCAAATGCCAGAACATTGCATTGGAGGGTCAGAATGCAATCCCCAGCAGGTCAGCCTACAAGCCAGGGTTTTTTTCCAATTGATTCTGAAAAACAATCTCCCTCACCCTCAAGCGTGTGTGATTGGTTGCAAATAGGGGACTGCTGCCCTTTAAAACAAAAGTATTTAACAGCGTTTCTTTACAATGTTGTTGTTTATTTGTGTGGCACTGGGAATATGCCAGATGTTCTAAAAAGCCACAGACACTCACCTCCCTTTCAGCTTTGTAAATAGCAGAAAATGCATTTACATTCTTTGTCAGGTTTGCTTCTCCACCCTGGTATTTTAGAGCCCCTTGGCCCAATCGTGTCTAGGGCCTGAGGATGCTCTCCTAGCACCAGCAACAAATAATAACTGAAGCCCCTGGGATTTCTGAAACCACTGAGAGGTGAAACAGGCTGCCAACCTGTCCAGAGTATTTACAATCTCATAAAACCCACAAAAATGACACCAGCAAGCTGGCTGATAAACTGTACATGACAGCCACAAACACTGATCTTCCTGCAACCAGTATCATTAAAAATGGCACTGGAAATACATCACTGTGTCAAACTGGATGAAAGCCAACAGGAAAGTGATAGGTCCTTCTGTGCTCAGCACAGCTGAAAAAGCTTTTCTCAAGTGATAGGTGAAGCCTTGCATAGCCACAAAAACTGTAGAAAGTTACTTTTAAAGGTAAATCTGATAAGCATCAGCAGAGAGGCAGAAATCTGAAGCCCAAAAGCAGAAATGTGAAACAGGAGGAGGAAATGCCTTATTTTAGGATTTTTGAGTAGCAAAGTACTGAGGAAAGTGGGATCCAAAAGCAACAGCAAGGTGACTCACCTTCTGGAAGAGGAAATCATATTGACAAGCATGAAAATAAACTACTTGGATTTCAATGAGCAGATTAATTAAATCTGGCCTCTGAGGTCTGGCTGACTTTTAATTGCCCCTATAGCTGAAAATGGATTTTGCTCCTCTGGGCATGTTCACACCTGGTTCTCACCTGGACCATTTATTCCAAGGTTCCCTCTTGGCTCTGCAAACTCAATCTCACTACATTGTGACATGTAAATAAAATCACTGACACAGAAAAATGCCTATGGGGAAGCCATTGCAGTGCTGGTTTCCATCCTCTACCTATGTGACTCCATTTCCCTTCAGATGGCCAAGACTCCTACTTAATGTCTAGTAACGTGCCCAGAAAAATAAATATGCTCATAACCACCTGGTTTTGAAATAATATAAATGGGAAAAAAACAACAAAAATAGAGCAGATTTCCTTTTAAAAAAATCAGCACATATCCATTGTACTAATCCTGCACTTTCTGTACATTATGTCTCCGAAGAGATTCCATTGGGAATCAGGGATGTGCAAGGTTTTGACCTGGCAGTCAACACATCTTGGGCTTTGTAACTGAACACTGTAAGAGCAGCAGGAAGACAAGGATACAAGTTAAGGGAGAAAATAGACTATTCTTTGGCAAGAGCGTTCTGGAAATAACGTGTGAGTGAAATTCTTCCCAAACCCTGAAGATAAAGTCTAGGAAGGATGCACTCCAACTCCTGACACTTGGGCACGCAGTACCAGAGCTCAGACTGGAGTTTTGCTGGCCCAATCAACAAGTTCAGAGCTGATGAGAGCAAGTCACAGCTCTCCTCTAGCTCAGGTGTGTCTGGGGTACAAACCCCAGACTTGGGGTCAGAACGTGGCTGTGGCACAATCCCAAGTCAGGGAAGATGGAAAAACAATTACCTTCAGGTACCTTGGCTGTAAATTGATGCTGTGCAAATCAATGATATCCATGGGAATATTCATGTTCCAGTTTATTTAATGAAAACAACAGAGAATTTTTGCATGCCACATATAACCGAGCCCATTCCTTGCTTTCAAGTTAAATTAAGAAGTTAGAAGAAAAGACCTGCTGTTCCTCTTTTCCACCACAGAATGACAAGCGAGAAAATAAAAAAAAAAACAAAAAACCAAAAGAAATGTTTTGGTAATGTTCCCTTTTATAAAACATCAGCCATCTATAAATAGTATGGCTTAGGCCATTTTAACAGAAATACCTGCATGTCAACAGGGAAACCTGCAAACTCATTCTTTTACACTTTCCAGTTCAGTTGTCTTGACCTTGTCCTGTGTTTCCTAAAGTCATGAGAGCCAGTTAGCCCTGGTAAAAGACAAGTGTGACAGGAGAAGACAGAGGAAAAGAAACATCAAACTATGGCAACTAGCTACAAATAAATTTCCTGTTCATTATCTTCTACTGCTCTATTTTGTCCACATTATTAAATGAAGTCAGGGTAGCTTCAGAACTAGCAGTAATAACACCTCTCAGATCTGCAAGCACTTTGCAAGAACAGCTATTTCAGGTTTAAAGTTGGGGTTATAAGTTCAGTTGAGGTGATTTCCCTACCACAACATCATAAGCAAATAGCAGAATTCGAATGAAAATCTGTCTCTGTATCTTACATCATCAAAGGATGCCCTTGCTGTCCCAGTGTTGTGGGATCTGTACTTGCCCACTGATTTAATTTTCTGATTGCAACCCTTCATGCTCATCACAGACATAAAAAGCTGAAGGCACAGCCCTGTATGGCTGTACTGCTTCTGCGGGTACTAAAGAAACAGCAAAGCAATACTTCCCACTTACCTCCAGAAAGCATCTGCTTTTTGCAACATCACAGTCACACACTCTTCTTCCTTTCCTTCCCTTTTCAGTTTCTGAAATAAAGAAAATTCCACTTAAAAGGCAGCATCTTCTCTGGAATTTGCATCCCTGTCAAGCAAGTGGTGGTGGAGCTGGTTCAGGCACTAATCAGGAGATGGAGCTGGGAACACACAAATACATAATTTTAAACAATGCAAAATTCTTTAATGTTGGGTAAACTAAAACTTTTATTTCCATGACAGCACCTGTGCTTTGTCTAATGAGAAGCCTGGCAGGAACTTGGGCAACAATTTACAAATGGTTGAAGTAGCCCACAGGGACTGAGAGCTGAACTCTGCTCTAACACCACTCATACCATTTTCCTGAAGATTTCAAAAGGGTCTCCAGAGGCAACACACTTGACTCTGTTCTCCTGACCTCCAATTTAACACTATTATCTTTTTACTTCACTTAAGTTTCAGTAATATTTAAGGTCCTATCAAACAAGGGAATGAACAGTCATGGAAGAGTCAATGACCTTTCCCTCCAGCAACCTTGTGATGTGTAAGACAAGAAAAAGCAATTAAAGAGAGAAAAAAGATGGGCAATTTATCAACACATTAAATGCATTATCTCACCAAATGCTCTCCTATCTTCACCAGTTCTTGTCTTTCAGATCCAGAGGGAGTGAGCACGTGGGCTCTCATTTCTAGACTGACTTGCATTAGTCAGCTAACATGCTCCCAGGAGCTGCCTTGCCATCAAGCTGCTCTGCTAACACCCATCTATTCAGCTGTATAGTCAAGCTCAGGATAATTCCCTTTATTTAAGCAGCATAGCTTATCTTCTTAGGAGAGAGAGACAGACTACCCTGATCTAACATGATTACTTGCATGATGGTTACCCTTGATAGAAAGAGCTTGCTGGCATTCACACAGGAGCCAATGTCCCACTGGCACTTCGGTTCAGAAAAGCCATGCTGTTCTTAGGAGCAGGAGGTTTGCAAAAAAATCCAGTGTGTCACCAGGAAATGCCACGGTTTCTGGGTAGGGTGCTTTTATTATCACGCTCAGTTAAGTGGAACTGGCACTATGACAACTGCTTCAGAAAGAGCACTAAGCACAGTGTGGGGGAGAAAAAACATGGATCTCGACTGATGGAGCTGTATCATCCAGAACACCCAGTCCAGAGGTGTAGTAACAACAGTGCATCTTTATTACACAGTGTGTTTCACTGTAAAGGAACAAATAATGTCAGTAATGCTGCGCTGTAGGTAAGATAAGCCACTTACACAGTTTTGTGCTACCTGCAAAGCTCCGATAATGCAGGCTTGGGCTGTTGGTTGTGAGGCTTGAATTTGGCAGCTTTCAAGTATGTTACCTAGTATTTATATTAAAAGCCTTAAAAATGGATTCCTTGAATTCGGGATAATCCTGCACCCTTGAAGACCATTACTAAAATACACTTACATATACTTGAATACACTTACAATACTTGAAGACAATTACTAAAATAAACTTACAGTATCTAATGATAGTGCCTACACATACTGAAGAACAATTGCAGCAAGAAAAGACTTATCTGTCTGTGAAATGCAGAGTACAGGACAGCTGTCACTCTATTGCACAGCAACTGCCTTTGCACAGACTCTGCTAGCAGACTGGAATTATCATCATATTTGAATTTTTGAGCTTCCATAAAACTGAGAATGAAAACTGAAGCCTTTCAAAAGTCCATTTATTTCACACCTTGGAACACCCAGTTAGTTATTCAAATAAAATATATATCACTCTCTTGCTGCAAATCTGGGCCAGAAACGAACTAGATTTTGGAATGAGAGAGCTGAAGAAATAGGAGGAATTTTGTTTCAAGGGTTTTGTCAGAGATTTCACCACCTTCCTCTGCCAAGGAAAGTTGACACTTAGTGGACTGAGATCACAGATTTAATTTCTTTTTGGCCTTATTATGTATTGCTTGTAAATCACTGTTCTTTACATTCTCACCATTAGCATGTTTTCCTACATTACACAACAGCACTGTTATGTCTTCCCGCTAAGGCTGCTCCTTTTGAGATTCTTCTGGTTTTGGGATAATGTAGCCATTTTAGGTTTTAGGTAACGTAGGCACCTACACCTTAGAAAAAGCTTTCTCACTATGTCTGGCAAGGGCAAGGATTCGTGGAATTTTACAAGTGAAATTCGCACAAATAAAACGCCTGGCCAAACAGAGATACAGACCCTAAGGGCATCGTGCAGTTTCCTCTTCTGTTCAGGAGACTGATAAAATCAGATTTCATACTTCAGGGTTTTTTTAATTAATCTAGTACACTCCTCAGTCAACTGCTTTTGTTTTTCTGGTACAGAGGATTTCAGAAAAATAGAAAAGGAAATTCAGCATAAAAAGCCAGGTCTCCTCAAACAGCACAGGAATTCTGGCTCATGGAGAGTAAAGCATCCCCGTTCTGCATTTACCTGGCTCCTGGAGGTGCCAGTCCCTGGAAGGGTTGTAAAGCCACGGATATTTTCTATCATTAGCCTCTGACACCAGAAGCAGTGCCTGGGGGAGGGAGGCAGGATGAATGCCAGCCAGTTCTCAGCAAGGCTCTCATGCCTGGTTTTCTCCTCCAGCCTCCTGAACTGTCCCTGCACAGCCCCTGTGCCTCCCCAGCTCAGTGCCTTTGGGCACTGCCTCTGCCTTACCTTTGGCTGCGGCAGGGATGGAGCACATCAAGGAGGAGACAAACTGTCCTCTTTTCAGAGGGAGGATCAAAGACCAAGAATCCCAGCTCTCTAGACATGCTTACAGCCTCCTCACAATGCACTAGACACAATGGCTGGAGTAAAATTTTGCAATGAAATGGACACTCAGCAATGGGTACAGGGTAAGATCTGACCTGCTGGAAATTTTGCAGATTAATGGAGATAAAGAAACCAATGGGACAGTGGTGAACAGAAAGAAAAAGAAAAGTTGAGGTATCCCACAAGTTGCATTTTCATAAAACATTGTTCTAGTTAAATCTCGTGTTTAATGAGAAGTACATGGGTGCTTTGGCTTCCTGTGAAGAACTCTCCCATGCTGCATCTGAAAACCACACACTTGTAATCTCAGACATTCACCTTTTCTGCAGAAATGTACCCTACAGATGCATCAGTTGTGGGTAGACTCTGACCTATGCACAGCTGTGAGCATTAGTGGGAAATGATGAAACCCACTTTATTGCATCCAGTGGAGGAAGAAGCATTTGTGAAAGCATTTATTCCATCATGGGAGAAATCTCATCTGACCTAGTTTCCTATTCTGTTTGTTACCTCCTGGCTGTCTCATCTGAGGTTCCACCTGCTGTTTCTCCATCTGCCAGTCTTTTTTATATCAGAGGAACCTTCTGAGTTACATGTTAAATGTCAGGCGGGTTGGAGAAAAGCTGTTTATGTCTGCATTTAAACAGATGATATTTCCATTAGAAGTGCTTCATGGAGACACTAAAGGCTAAGATGTCATTTGCATTTGGTTATTGCAATTCACAGGCAGACCTGCCTGTGTGAAAACTCATGCTATTATTTCAGAACTTCATACACCCAAGCAGAATGACCATACCCTGGGAAGTTCATTAATAGTGTCTTTCCTAGTAATATTGAAAGCCTTAAACTAGGGGCCAAAAAGCTACCAGATAATATAGTTAAAATCACTAGAAACCAAAACCACTAACAGGGAACCACCTGTCTTCTCCCACTTACCTCCTAAGCTACTTCAGAGCAGAACACAAAGAGTTAGTTTGGATTAATGTGTGAATAAACATCAGTTACCGTAAAGAGTAATTAACTCTAAGATTGCAATACTTAAGGGCAACCATCCCATTCAAGCCCAGCACCTGAGGTATATTTTGCCAGCATATAAAACCACAGCTATGCTGAGAATACCTGGTAAGGATTTAGCTGTGGGATTATCAAGATATTTTTCTTGGCTTTTCTGTTACTTTTGCTATTCATAGATACTTTGCAAAGAACTTCCCTTACTTTCAGCAAGTTAAAGATCAGGGAGCATCACCTCCATCACATATCATCTCCCTCACAAAAAAAAGTACTGCACAGCCAGTGCCTCAGGAAACTCTAGAATCAAGGGTTTCAGCAGTTATTTTTGCCCAAAAAAAGCATACAGAAGAAATGAAGTGGAAACTCATCATGTCAGTGCAGACTGCCACACAATTTGTACAAGAAGATCAAATGTATACTGGAGCTACAGCTGTCCTCACACACCTATGTGAAGCCAGTAGGAGTATTTTCACAGATTTCAGTAAACTTTGGATCAAATCTTAGGGCCAATTCAGTAGTCCTATTCTGTATATTAAGATTTTTGAGTATGTGTAGGCAGACATTCTGTACCTGTCTTTCATTGTGCTCCTGGAATTACTTCAGCCTTTAAATGGACAGCTGTGGCTTTTCCAGTCTCCCAGTTCCTGGAGGCAGTGGTCTCAGCTTCGAGTTTGCAGCGGCTGTTTGACCCATTGTCCATGTCTGACCCTTCCACATGAGCATCCCTGGGCCTAGACTGTCCATGCTATGAAAACCAGGATGAATAAAATCTGTGCTTACTATAGAGATACAGGCATGTTACTTTGAGTTTATTGCAATTTACCTTAACTCGCCTACAACTGTCTTGAGGGAATGAAGAAAAGTCTTTGGTGGAGAGAGGAAACACTTCAAATTCATTATACAAAAGTCATGTAACACAAGTATTAACACTATGATTTACAGTAATAAAAACATTATTACAATGTGTTTAATTAGGAACCATTACAAGACCAATTAAAGTTGTCAAAATACAACAAAAAAGCAACATGTGTTTTCCCCTGGAGGAGTGGGATATGGTGAGGCTCATTATTAACTCTTAATTAGACAATAGAAGATTGCTTTTGCTTTGAGTTAAAATCCAAGCTCTTAGAAAAAAAGAGCTCCAAGTTATATTCCTCTCTGTCAGACATGGTTTAAAAATTTTTTAGCACACCACCAGAAGCATTTTTTAATACACAGAGTAGACACTTATAAAAACCTGAATTCAACAGTATCTATTTAGTACAGCTTTAGCACCCAACACAGTTCTGACATCTGTGACCTGCATGCCAAAATCCATCTCCACTGCAAAAAATAAGACACAATGACACTTGGTTTACCTGGAAAGGATGGTCAGGCAGCCCTTAAAGGAACCTAATTAAAATGCAGCTTGTTACCAGAGCAGTGCATCACACTGTGCTGCCATAGTAACCAGGGTCCCACGGACTTTTGGGGCCATCTGAGGGCATGTTTGCAAGAGGCACACAAGAACCAAACTGATCGCACCTTTGGTACACTTTACAAGACCTTAAAACTCTGAATGATTTGCTGATATTACAAATGAAAGAAACTAATTAACTCTGACATGTTCAGACAAGGGACCAGTCTCAGAAACAAACTCATTACTGTTCTTTATGGTATAACACTCCCCCCAGCTTATTTAAGAAGTGCACTACTTACTTGCAGCATGTGAGCAGCCAGTTTAAATTGATTCCCTGGTAAAGAAGCAATAGGGAAATCAAGACCTGGGCTCTGAAAGTGAAGAGGAACAACAGAAATACATGTTCTATTTAGACTGCTCTTTCCAGTGCTATTTTCTGAAGTACCAGGCACAAGACTCAGCTCAGTTGTTGCTTTTCGCGGATGATTCCCTGCTGCCATACTGGAGTATAGCACTGAGCTTTTCTTTCCAAGTCCTTCTCCTAGAACAGAAAGATCCTTAAACAAAACTAAGATATACATAAAAGCAGTATCTTACCTTGTACCCCATCCTGATATAATTTTCCAGGAACACAATAGATTAGTAACAGACGCATTCATTTTTCACAGTAAACATGTCCAGGTCAAGAGAATCCCTTGACACATCACCTGTGAAAGAGACTTCAAACTGTTGGTGGGTTGCTGCAGATTACCATGAAAGATTTCTGCAAAAAAGCACAGGACTTTAGATTCTGCTAAGCAATTAAAATAGTGATGAAAATACCTGAAAGTTGTCTGAAATTTTCAAGGGGATTTTTCATTGCTTTGACAAAAAAAAAAAAAAAGAAAAAGAAAAAAAAAAAGAGAGCGCTTGATAGAAATTCTTCTGAAATAAATCAAAATCCTGAGAAATACTGAAATACTGGGTTGGAGCTGGGGGATGACACAGGAAACTGAAGCACTGGTATTCTAAGCACCATGAAACCAGCATGTTCATGTGACTTTGGCTCACAGTACTACATCATCAGCTCCCACTGTCCACAGATGGAATGGGCACACAGTGCAAAGATCTATTTCATGTTGGGCATGATAGTACCAGAAAGGTTGCAGAAAGCCAGAAAGGAGCTCAACTCACCAACAAGTTGGAAAGTTCATCCTCCTTGGGTCTGTGTCTCTTTTTGAGCATACCAGTAACACGCATTATGTGGTTGTGCCTAAGTTTCCCCACTTTCAAAACCACACAATGATATTTCCCTGTTACCCAGAACACTGAAAAGGGGAGCTGCAAGTCAAGTTCAAAATCCTACTCAAGACTAGAGAACCTTAAACACAAAACCACTTCAGGTTAGAGCCAACACTTGATCCAAAATAACAAATAATAAAAGATAATAGAAGTAAAACCATCTCACATTTAAATATACTGAGTAGAAAAATCCAGGTAGCACATGTCTAAAAATAGACAGTAGACTGTACTTCAGCAAAATGAGACTTTATACAAGGCAAATTCATTGCAACTAAGCCATCACTGAATATCCAAGCACTTTAACAACTTTGGAACAGTAATTCCTCAAAGGGCCTCATGATTTCCTGTTAATCTGCTGCAGCCCATTATTAATGGCTTTACTCACTTTCAGGTTGCCCTTACAACAGCAAGTTTATTAGCCTACAAACAAATCTATCTGTCAGCAAAGCTGCACCCAGCTGCAGTAAGTAGCAGCCCTGATTTTCTCATTCTTCATGGTTTTTGTACAGACTGGGCTTACGTTTTCTGTTTTTGCTCCTCCAGTTCCTTCAAAAGAAGCAACACAGCTTGAATGCTTCAACAGGGGCTTTTGGAAGGAAAAGGTGGTGTTAGAAATCATCACTAATTTAGAAATTCATTTTTAATGGGTTACATTTTATTTGCTTCAGTTGAACACCATTATTTACAGACACAAGTTAATAAAACACATCACAAAACAATAAAATTTCAACAGCTAATATTTATAGGTGCATAGTTCATGCTCAATTACTTTTTTATATGTATAATACATACACATATATAAAGCTCTCACAATAAGTCATCTCTGCACAGAAAGAATAGTCATAGGAAACAAATAAAAACTGTATCATAAACAATATCAAATTACTGACAGCCTATCAACAAAACATGTACAGAATTAGAAATAAGCAGTAGACACTTAGGTGTTTTTACTTAATATTTTCTTTTTTAACTTTTAAACTTGAAGCCACAATATCCACAGCACAACAATGAACCTGCCAACCGGCTTTCATTTCAGCAGGTGGGAAATGCTGAAACAAGGTGGATGCAGTCACAGATACTCCAATCATTGCTGATGGAAGACTTCAAAATACACCGTAAAAACTGTAAAAAAATTGAACGACCGGGCACATTGGAACTCAGCACTTGTACAGGATGGGACGTCTTCAGGAGTTAGTAGACTTCAGGTGATAGAAAGGAAGGAAAGGACTCTCATGCTTCAGGCTCATAGTCTTGATACTCTTCCTATTGAGGGAAAGCAGAAATCAACACTACTGGTATTTTAGATGAAGACATCCTATTTTTTCTATTTATTCTACTCCTGGTGGATTCAATGCCCAAATAGTATGGATTCTCTTGTGACCAGGACATGAAATGTATTTGGATTTTGTCAGATTTCCCAGATTCTGTACCTTACAAGTCATGGTACTTAGAGGAGAATTAGACTTTTACAGTGATTAACACATCATTCAGCTGATGCTGCCAGGAACTCCTGAGGCCACCCATGACAATTCACTTGCAGAGGAAGGAATAGCGCTTTTGGGCTGAACAACACACAAGGTGCTGCTGATCCTCATATGAGTCAGTAAATCATTTAAAGGCATGTTTAACTATGGCCACATGAGCAGCATCCATAATTTCAGTGATATTCAAGATGTTACCCTCAAGCTTTTAAGTCTTTTATTGGATCATGGCCTAAATTTTTTATACCTCTCATTTTCAGTCTTATTATCTGTGCCACCATAAAACTACTAGTCCAACTAACAGTGCATCATGCCAGACATTGCAGAGAGCTTGTTCATAAAACCAACAAAATAATTTACTCCCATAACTGCATTAACTTAGGATCATGCTTCACAAAGCACGATGCATTGGTGAGTGGCCAAGCTATTCAAACCATCTATGAAGTTTGTCTTGCATTCCCTATTAACATACAAAAAAAAAGATTCCTCAAAACCCAGGCACAAGTGTTTTGAAACACAGAAAATAAATTCCTATTTAACTTTCTTACTATCAAAAGAACAAATAATTTTCTGACTCGCAGCACTATACCTCCGGCAGATCTTGGCCAAAGAGACCAAGTTTCTGCTGTGCCCTTGCAGCTCCCAGAACCAGCCTGGACCAGGCTCATGTGACTTGAGCATGCACCCTCCTCCTGTGGCTTTCTCTTACATGCATTCCCAGCAAACACCACAACAGATTTACCTCTGGAGGCATTTCGTAAGCCTCATTCTCAGGATCCACAGGAGCACCTGTATTGTTCACCATTCCCTCCTGCAGGAAGCCTTCTTCATTCTACATTTAAAATAGGGAAGGAAAAGTGAGTGACTGCTCCCCTCATCACTCCCACCAAAGTGAAGAAGCAGCATGAGCTCTGCCAGAGCAGAAGCTGCTGGCATTCATCCTGAACTGTAAGAAAACTGATATGAAAACAGGCAGAGTGTCTCAATGGATCTATTGTGACCATGCTGACTTATAACAGGTGTCGACCTAGACAGAAACACACTAAAACCAATTACAGACACTCAGGAAGGAATTAATTTAAAAAAACCCCACCTGCAGGCTGGTAAGAGTAGACAGAAATACAAAATTAAGTAAATCATAAACCAGACTAATGAGATAATTCTTCAAAATCTACAAGTAAGATAGTGGTGCTAAATTAAATTTAGGATACAGACAAAATGAGGATAAGAGAAGCTAAACCTGAAATTCACCTCTGAAAGCTTAACACAAAATAGAATATAAAATACAAAAAAGGTGGCACTAAACCCTCTTTACCTTCCCACAGTATTTACTGCGCTCCCCCATTTGCCACATATTGGCTCCCTCTGGGGTTTAACCAGGTGACCTTAGTCATAACACTCTGTTCCTCACTTTCTGCACCACCCCAAACACAGACTGTGACTTATCTGCCAGATACCTGTTCTTCCTTGGATCTGTCACCTTTCCGATGCATATGTAGGTACACATTTTTCATCCTCATCATCCAAGTTTACAATGTACAGAATTTAAATCCATAATATAGATTCTTCTCTCCATCTCTTGTTTCACACTTTAAAAGGTACAGTATGAAGAGATATCTGGTTCTATTACTCCTCTATGCTTTTTCCTTTGGAGGTAAGCAGCACAGTCTGTGTTGGAGTCTAACTGTTCTGCCAAGCTCCCTCCACGCATGTGCCTGCTCTGAGTCAACACCCTGAGCTGCTCTATGGCATAGACAACATGGACAAATTCCAAAAAGGCATAGACAACATGGACAAATTCCAAAAAGCCAAAGGACTCCAATGAAGTACTTGCAAGTACCTTTATTTAGGCATTTAATAGGCACCAGTTCGGTTTTCCAGAGCTGCCAAAAATTTGGGGTGTTCAACATGAAAGGTAATTTTTCAGGCTTGAAATTATGAGAAAAACTAGGCCCAATTACATTTTTGCCTCATCTTATTAAAACCCTCGAGTTCCCCAGATTACTTCAGTATTTACTTACATTAGCTTCTAAACACATTTTTCAATAGCATTTTTGCCTGTTTGCTTGTATGAAAAGTAGCATCAATCCCCACTAGCTTTGACTGAAATAGCCAAATAAAGTGTGCAATGCAAATTTTACAGAGGTTACTGTGCCCTTGCCCTAACAGACCAGCTCTAAAGATGTAAAGCGCCTGCTGCATGCTCTCCTGCTTAATCCAAAATAAAATTTAATTTCTGCTTCCCCCAGTCATTAAGGAACAGCTTCAGTTAACAATCGGCTCATCAAGTAAAACTGTGCCCAAAATCAGGCTTGAGGGTGCACAAGAAAACATGCACACAGCTTCATGTTATCTGTAGCAGGAAAACAGATGGCAAGTGAAACTGCCAGGACCATTATTAACGACAAGGAAAAACACTTCCCAGCTGAATTTCAAATATGAGCTTCCAAGTCTGTATGCTGTTTTTTTGTTAGGAACCTCTGCAATGGATCTGGACTGTCCATCAGGATTACTGAGACACAAGGCCTAAAAGACTGAATTTATCATCTTTCCAAGTCCCTTCAGCAAGTTCAGGACATAGGTTTCTCTACAGCTTGAAATAAAACAATCAGCAGCACTAGAAAAACACAACATCAACCCCAGCTTTCAGAGGAAGTAAATCATAAGCCATAACAAACCTCCAAGGGACCTCCCTGCCCAGGAAAGGTTTATTGCCTTTGCCCAGCTGCAAGCAGCAGCACGAACACCACCTCTCATGTTGATGTCACTGCAGTTCAGGTGAGGATGACATTACTCAAGGTCATCTGTTACATAAAATGCATAACAAAAGTGACCACCTCACTTTAAATGGTGGCATGCTCTGCTTCTGATGTACAGCTCCCCAAAGTAAGGGTATCACAAAAGCAAACCACCACATCCAGTAACCACCTAAGGTACACCTTAAATCATATTTTACCTCCTTTAAAACAAAACAAATTTCATGTTGTCATGATCAGTAATTCCGTATCTTAATTCAGTTATGGAAGAGGAAAACTATCCAAAAGACCAATTCTTGTCTTAGTATGAAAGACACATTTTTCTCTAGAAGCTGCTACCTCTCTCAACCACACTGAAAGGCATTTCCAGAGGGAAAGATTTTTTTATATTAGATCATCTGAAAAGCTCAACTAAAGCTTCTCAGAGATGAAGTCAGTTTTTGACTGGGGAGCATGAACTCTTGCTGGAAAAACACTTTTAAAAGGGGAAATTACAACTCACCCAGTCAACAAGGTGTTAGAAGAATGGTGAGGTGAGTACTTCTGCTTGTCCCCTAAGGATTCCCTTAAGGAGAAATGAATACCCACCCATATATCAGTTTGAAGCATGGTCACTCTGGTTATATTTTGATTCCAGAGAGTCTCATGCCCTCTGACCCCACGTTACAGGCAAAAAGCTTTTGTGCTATCCCAAGCAGAGCACACCACACTGCCATTCTCAGGCATTAACAGGGGTGCCACTTGGTGCTATCAGCACTTCTGCCTGCCTTGCTAAAGGCGTGTGAGAGCTGCACAAAGCCCATGTGCTGCCAGGCCACCTGGCAAGCCCAAGCACACTTTTCCCAGGAATATGTGGCTACATCACACGGTGCATCCCCTCCCTTCCATGAGGTTCTCTCCTTTCATCAAGCAACATATGTCCTTTAATAAACAAAGAGGAGATGGTGTCCCATCATGGTGAAGTGACACTTTTGCATCACCCTGGGCATCAGCTCTGACTCAAAGAACAGGTATGAATATAAGTGGCATAAAAGAGCATGAAGCAGAACTGCTGTGATGGCTCCAAAACATTGATTCTGCCTCTTTTACTGTGGGAATGAATGTTGCCAAGTTCTGCGCACAACAGAGTGAAATGACCCACTTTTGCAACAAAATAGTAATCAAACTAATTAAAAACTCATCCTGAAGACCTGAGCCTGTTAAAATACAGAATATTTGACAAAATTTCCGAACTATTCCTTCTGTGATGTAAATGTCACCAAATAGGTTTTTCTTATTTCAGTGTTTTTGGTGAAAATTGCACCCCATTCTTTCCCTTCACTCTCTTTCCTATGTCGTAACACTTGGTGGAAGGGAAGAGACTGCTTCAGATCCCCTACCCATGAAAAACAGACCAAGTGGTCGACTCCTGGTAGTGCTCCTATGTCAGCACCACGTAGTGAAAGGGTCACCTTCAGGAGTGTGCATTCTGTCCTCTTGGTGACCTGCTGATGTTGTAATGCCAAGTTATTGCCATCAGAAAAAAGGTAATTTATCCCAAGTCAGAGACAAGAGCAACTTCAAAAGGAAGAGTTATAATTGTAATTTAGTGGCTGATCTAAACACTATACTTGGCCATCTCCCTGGTTAGTAATATGTTTCTTCTCTCCATTATGAACACTGATGAAATCTTACAGTCATGCATAATTCTCATGATTACTGGAGACTAATTCCTTCTGGAGTGATTCCACATCCTGAGATAAATAAACCAGGCTACCAAACTGTCTGCTCTTAGAACATTTATACTGGCAAGAGGCAATCACTCTGCAAGCCAGGAACCACAGAGGCCAGAAGAGACCTCCAGAAATTGCCCACCTTGAGCAGGTTGCTCAGGGCCACTCCTGATCAGGTTTTAACCATCCCCACAGACAGAGAATCCACAACCTCACTGGATAACCTTTTCCAGTGTTCAACTAAATACACAGTGAAAAACCTTTTTTCTACATTGAAGTGGAGTTTACTGCTTTGCATTTAGTGCCCACTGCTTCCTGCCATTTCACCACTGAAGAATGCGGTTCAATCTCCTTTACCTCCACCCCTACCAGGTGTTGATGCTCATGGATAAACTCCCTCCCCCCCAAACTCACATTCATGTTGCTTTGTGGTTGCTGATTTTCTGTCTGTTCTTGGGACCTCTATGGAATTTCCCATGCAGATATTGTGGGAGGACCTTTTCTCTAGTTGAAAACCCTACTGACAACAATAAATACGGTGAGGCTTGCCTCAAACAGCTAAAAGATTAATGTAACCTGAGAAGTCATAGCTAATTCCAGCAAAATAGATTATTAAAACTCAATGAGCACTGGTCACTACATCACTTGCCCGTCTGTTATTGAGTGTTTTATAATGTAAAACTGTGAACCAATTAAATTTGATTAAATTAAATCTGTGTAAATTAATCAAATTAAAACTGTGAATCAAAAAACCTATGAACCAAGACAAAAGGCCTTATTGAAAAAGCAATGAACTAGAATAGGGGAAAAGCTGGTTTACAAGATAATCTTCTGGAAAGTCCTTTGAGACCCCAACAAAACGTTCCATGCAAAGCAATTTTAGCATAGCTCAATTTGTTGTACACACACTCCAGTTGGTACCTGTGGGAGATTAAAATCAGAAAATACACATCTAAAAGCATCATTACCTTGAAAAATTATCACATACTAATAGAGTAATGCCTGCCTGCCAGCCATGGGCACATACATCTTTGTGGGCCCAGATGTTAATTGAAGCCCAGCATTAGTGAATTATTGAATTTGTCGTTGTTACAGTCTGGATAATGCCACTAGTAATCTGTCTTTATTTATTTAGGGATAAAATTGTTTATCCCTAAAGCTGTTGGTCCCGTGCCTGTTACTGCATCCCAAACCTGTAACCTGGCAGGGCTGCCTCAAGCCCTTACAGCTGCTAACTCCATTCCCTGCAGCCTGACTAAGCCATTTCATTTTTGTATTATCTACCTTGTGAGAGCTTTTGTCAGGAACTGTCAGTCATTATATGGCAGAGCTTAAAGTAAAATTCTGGGATTCCTTTCTTATACCCTCAGTGCAGGTGTTATTGTTCCTGTGAAAATTTACCTCCTGCTGCAAGTTGAGTAACAATTTGCGGTGCTTATGGGCTTAGAATTCCCTTTTGAAAAGAAAATAATTTGCATTCCTTTTCCTCCAAAATATAGTCCACCTGGATACTGTACTGAAGAAAAAAATAACTGCCTTCCCCATTTGGTAACTAATTTTTTACAGATCTTTTGACTATAAAGCCCAACTTATCTGGATGGGAGAAAGACCCTTGACCAAAGAATGCAACAAGAGGCAAAGAATCCAACAAGAGGCAAAACAAAGCTATGCTAAAATGGCCTCAATTCATTTACTTTCCTAGTCCTAAGACGTTATATTCATGGAACTGACTGAGTTATACAGTTACAACTGAGTTGCCAGGTCAGGTTAGGATGCTTCAAAGCTCCTGCTCACTCATTGCAATAGTCATTGCCTCCAAGACTCAGCTGTAAATAACAAAGCATCATCATCAGTCCAGTTGTTTCACTCCAGAGGTACAGAGATGTATCTGTGCACTATCTAGAAACAGACCAAACTGTTTTAATTATCCCTAAGCTGAACACCTAAGTGAAGGAAATTATGAGAAAGCATTATGTGGGAAAGAAATTAGCTGTTCCAGTGCACAATTCATTTAGAATACCAATAAAATGAGACTGTCTCCCTCCTTCTCCTCAAATGGAGAGTTGAAATGAAGAAGAGACATTTAATTAAACAAATAAATATCAGCATTAGCACAAATCCAATGAAGGCTAAAATAGTGCCTGCAAGTTCTGCAGGCTGCATTCTCATTTGCATTTTTATGCCTTTCAGTTGGCAATGACAAAAGTGAAAAGGAAAACAACTGAGGCTTACAGAAAAAGGAATACAGTGTCTGTGGAAACCTGCAACCACAGGTCCACCTTGGTGTCTACAAATAGCTAGAAATAATTTTTGTTTGCAACAATCTACAAACTGTTGCAAATGCCTTGAAAAATAAATTTCAGTACAACATAGACTGTGTATTTTTTTTTTCCTTTACTTCCTTTAAAATTCCCCAGTATTACTTGTATAGTAATCTGAAACTCTGATTACTGAAATGAGGATTACATGGAGAACCTGCTCATTGCACAGGCCAAACCAGAAGTTGATATGAGTTCTACAGCAACAGACGTGCATCAATTCCAGGTGACAAAGTAAGAGGCTGCCTAAGGCCTGAGTCCATGTGACATCAGCAATACATGTGAATGCAGCCAGGACACACAGCCCTTTCAGCTTCATCCTCTTGTGCTTCCCAAATCCATGGTGACATTGAAAACTCCATGGGTAGGGAAAGAAAAAGCTAGAACACATAATTTGGAAAGACTGAAGTTATTTCTAATTGCAGTATAGTGGGAGTGATGCTAACTAGACATCACGTCAGAGATGTGGCCCAGATCTGCCTCTCCTCCCATTCTCCTGAACAAGGTAATAACAATAATTTAGAATAATAGATCTGCTCAAACAATATCTGTCACTATATGCAACAAATATCCGCTATTAACTTTTTAATTTACATGTTAAAACTGAAATTTTGGACTGCAGTTCCACAGAACTCTTCAGTCAAATAATACCACTAATTCCAGTAAGGATTTGGAAGAAGGGCCAAGGACTGCACTGAACTGTTTGCTCAATCTCATGCAGTAAGAAGGAACAATAAACACCCCAAGTTTGTTTTAATTGTTTTTACTACATAAAGACACCTTGACAAAACTGAGTAAGTGACTGAAATAAATAACATGCACCTTAACAGGAAAATGTGCATACAAGTGTCACTTAGGCACTCACCAAATCAAAGATGATGGGCAAACAGTGCACAAAAAAGAATTACAAAGTCAAAAAGTAACATAAGCCAAAAAATGTCCCCTTAGTGAAAAAAAAAAAAAAAAAGGCAGCCATTCTCTCATGCATTAAAAAGGCCTATCCAGCCCTAGGGGGCCTTCTTCTGAACACAGAATTCAGTCTACGCAATGCACTTGGCTGGGGATGTTGGGAAAAGCCAAAGCAGAACAGCAGGAATGATCACATCCTAGAACAGAGAGGAAAATTAAGCAAGCTGTCAGACGCTATGTCAGAACATCCATGGGGTTAGCTACACCCATCTGTCTCTTTCTGTAATGGAGGGTTCTCCGTTCTGTGTGAACCCATTACCAACAATGACCTCCAAGGATGATATCTAAACATTATCTTCATTAAATAAAAGTAGAACATAATACATGACCTTGAACAGATCACATTAACTAGAAAAATGGTAGTCAGCTGGGAAGTCAGCATAGAAATGAGCAATATTGGTCAGACTTGGCTCTACTAGGTCAGTAAAGATAATTTTAGATAGTGTCTCAGCCAAAACTGCAATGTTATTTTTACCATACTTTATTTAAAACAGTTGTAATATCATGATCACATTTCAATGTTAAGTACATCTTTAGTACAGATAAACTCCAGAAGCTACTGTATAGATTCCATGAGTATAGATTCTCTAAGAAAAAAAAATTAAAGGAGAAAAAATTAATTTCCTCTTGAAGAATTCTCCAGTTACACAAACAGTTGATTCAATGCTGTATCATGTAAAAGAAGCAACCTCTAAACCATAGCTATGTCTCCTACTCTTAGAAAAAGTCCTTTACACAGAACTGCAGGCCCAGCCACCCTCTGGCATTAAGAACAGCATGAGTTCCCACTCACATGGCCCCAGAGAGAGCACGTCTCCCAGCTCTGCACCCTATCTGTCTCCTGTGGCTGTAGGCACAAAGCTCACTCACACTCACTCCCAAGGAAGCTCTTAAAGAAAGGGGAAGATTCTCTCTTCAGGTACTGAGAAGAGGGCAGGTTTTGCTCCCTTCTGCTTTTTCCTAGATTATGAGCAGACAAGCTACTGCAATCAGCACTGACTCATTTGCTTGTTCTCTCCAGCACACCGAGCTGTGGGCTCACAGGTGATCCAGTGGCAGGATATCACCTTCAAAGGCTGGAACTGATTGACAGGACATGTTATGAATGGTCACCCTTCAGTTATTATCAGTGAGCACCTCTCTAAAGCATTCCTTCAATTCCAACCTATTATAGCACTTAACCCAGCTAGGGAATTTTGAAATATATTTCTTGTACAGAGTAAACCAGCACTTGCTTTGAAAAAAAACCCACTTGCAACAATTATTTGAACTACAAAGGTTTCAGGAGTATTTCTTGCCATTGTGATCTACTCAGCAGCAGATCAAACACTACAAAAGACTCAAGAGACAGCCGGCATTTTAAAAGTTATACTCTTGAAGCAACACTCTTCATCTAGAAGCAAGTACACAACTATTCTGAGCTTTCACTTCAATTGGGAAAGGTTACATCACAGTTGAATGGCAAAAAACACAAACATCACTAACACCTCTTCAACTTATTCTTCTCCCATAGAAGAAATAACTCCTTTTAACTAAGTGGAAAGAATTCCTTAATAAAGTCTACTCAGAATGGTGTAGCATGCATATACAATACTTGAGTATTTGTGCTGTCTTTCCCTCCTCCCCTGCACTGCTATTGTTATTTTTGCTTTTCTCTTCTGGTTTAGATGCAAGAAAGCAGCAGATAGAAGTCTGCCATCCTCTACACTACATGAGAGTGGACTTCAAAGCAACAGTTTCCCAGGAAAAATTCTGCTCTCTGTCAGTATAAGCCTGGTGTAGCTTTCCTCTTCACCGAGCCATTTCCATACTTATACCTGTAAGTCTGAGGGCAGCCTGCGTTTATGATTCCCTTTTCAGACACCTGCTGCTCTCCCAAAAGGGATGGACACCAGAAAAATCTTCACTACTACTTCACATATAAGAAGCCATAAAGCCTGTAAGTTTGGATGGCCTTTGAGGAATCACCCAAATTGCACCTCTGTTTTAGGCAGGTTCAGCTTTCCCCAGATTGTTCCCAACAGATATCTGGGAAAAGCCACTTAAAAGCCTTAAAGTAACAAAGATTTGATACTGGAAAAATCATTACCCTGATTCATTTCAGTCTCCTCTGGGCTAACCCAGCTTTTTCTGGAAAAACCTGTGGAGCATCTGCTACCCTGTACCTGTGGTGCTCATTTATGAGAGCTGCAGACAAGTTATATCTTGCTAGTGCTGGACTGTGACCACTTGCTGTTTGGAACAGAGTCAAGTGGAGCAGAGATGCTGCTCACCATGCTGCTGAGAAGGAAAAGGAGGGCAAGCCCCAGTGGTGCCAAAAGTCCAAAAACTACCTGAACCAGTGTGAACTGATGATGATCTCAGCCACAGATGAAACTTCAAAGGAGAACTGTTGCTGCGCTGTTATTACCAGAAGGAGCCTTCTATTAATAAACTCTGTTAAACTATTTGACATTAAAATGCAGAGCTGCTTTTAAAGGATCAAAGCATTAAGTGTTAGTTATTAGAATTGTTAAAATGACAGTTTGCCTCTGGTCCTTTCTTATTATTAATCACAGTAGCTCCTCAAACTTCACCAGCTAAGCAGGGCTGCCCCTGGAATGTATTTAAGTCACTGTGAAGTTATCACCACAAACGGCTAGAATTCACAGGAAGCAGTCAGTCCCAGAGCCACTAGGAACAAAAGGGATATATCACTTTTCACATCAACTCTCCTGATTTGAAAGAAAGAATTCTAATCATACTCCAGCTCTCACCCTGTGAGAATTTTTTACCAGAGGAAAAAATTATGCATACACACAAAGAGGTATGCATAATTTTTGCTAGAGGTAGCACACAAAAACAGTAGTTGAGATAAAAGAGTTTCTTCTGTTCACAACATCCAGAATAGCAGGTAGAAGCACAATTCTGCCAGGAAGTTTTGAGTTAAGTACTGCTTAGTAATTGCACTCATTACACTACTTTGGGGATAAATAGGAAAAACCAAACCACTTTTCTTCAATTTCATGGCATTAACAGTCAGCTACATGGGATTTATGGAAGTTCAGATGAAGCTGAAGAAGAATATTTTCATGTGTGTCACATCAATGAGATTTATTACCAACAAAGCTTATTCTGAGACAAGAATGCTCAGTTAAAACACAGGAGGAGTGAGAGAACACATGTAACAAATTGATTACAGTTGGTACAGCTCTTTCTTCTACAAGCCACATTTACAGTTTCTGAACAACAATACACTGCCTGAAGCAATACAACATTTCCTCCATCATAATGAGAACCTAAATGCTGCTCTTCTGTATTTTCAGAACTGAGGATGAAACAAAAAGACTGGCAGGATGAGTCCGTGCTTCAGAAGAAGATGTGTACTTATCATATGATTCGCTGTAGTTTGAAAACAACACAAAGACCTATCTGCTACCAGCCATAAAGATTGTTTCTCTACATGTGCTGCCCGATGAACATATGGATAAGAATCAGAGCCAGATCTTGAGAATCACCCATGCAGATCTGAACACAACTGACTTGAAAGACTGCCACAGCTCAATGCCCAAGTGTTTCTAACCACTTCAGCAGTACCAGTTGGGCACTCAGCTGGTGAGTTTACAGACAAATGTCATTTTAGAAATGACCCATACTGGAAAATACTTTTATGGAATACAAGGCTAAATGTACTTTGACACGAACAAACAAAGTGAAATCCAGCACTATGCTGTATCATCGCCTTTCAATAACAAGCTCCAAATAGTTCTGTTTCAGTTATCTGGTAAGTATTTGTGCATTCCCTCAATAGGGGTATTGCAATGGCTCTCATTAAAGTATGATATTTTTTGTAGTTGTTTCGCATAAAGCCAAATGATGTGCTTACTGTTCCATAACAAGCATTGTTCAACAAGCAGATTCAATGAGGAAACATAGCAGTGAAATAAGCAGTGATTTCTCTTACACAAGTGTACCATTTCTGGTACAAGGAGGCAACAAACCAACTGGTCTTTGTTCTCTGGTTTAGTTGCTCATCTGCCTGGAATTATCCAAGAAAGGCAGTGGCATTAGAAAAAGCAACAGTTGACTGCTCTAATGTTATTAACCTCTTTCCCATACCTGGGACAGACATAAATATGTGAAGTGTGGATGCTTCATGGGCTCCATTCACCTCCAGTCACTTCTGCTAGGATGCTCTCTAGCACCCTCAAAAAGCTGTTTACAGAATGTCACACTAAGACACAGAATGAAAACTAGTGCCTCAAGTATTCAGAAGCATTTTTCTGAATAGATTACTGCAGAAAAGAGGTTTCAACACATTCTTTGCAACAACAACAACAAATGTAAACCATATTATGTGGCTACATGGTACTTATTTGCCAGTTGGACTTAAACCATGACAAATATGTAAGCAATCTGACAAGAGAAGCTTAAAATAACATTGCTACTGAAAGCTTAAAAGCTGATCGACTTCAACTTGAATTATTTTTAAACATTTAAATTCATTAATTTGATTCAGCAAAGATTTTCAAGCATACACTTAGGCAAGTAGTTGCACAGAAGGCAAAGCTTCCACACAGGTTTAATACTAACAGAACAATGTAGGAAATGAAGAATCACCTTCAGAAATCCAAAGTGTTCCAAGTGCCAAAAAATCTAACCACTTAATATGGTAAGGTAGGATATCTTGGAAATTGTATAAAACTACTTTCATCCAGTGAGACAGACTCAGCATGTATCCATCTGTAATCTCCCACATGAAATCAGTGACAAGTGAGCTCTCCTACTGCACTCTCATTGCAATCAGAGCATCAAGGTTCAGATATAAAGAGACAGCATCCCAACTGAACATGTTCCTAACACCAGTTCCAACAATGCAGTGGAAACCAAGAGTTAAGTCAAAGCAAACTTAGGAGACAACATTCTCCCAATGACTATTCACTGCAGGAACAGAAACCCTTCAGCACTTGAGGCTTTTTTTTTTTTTTTTTACTGCTGCCGATTACCCTGTGCAGAGAAAAAATGCTCCAGTGCTTTGTGTTGTGTGGGTGATGCTCCCATTTCCCAGCTGAGTTTGGTTCAACATTTATAGAAGGGATAAAGCATTCTGAATTGGCTTCTATCAGTAAAATGACTCAGTGATCACTGTGCAAGTGGGAGGACTTCAAGCGTTTGACATTGCTTCTCACATTCTTGCTGTCACAAATGCAAATGTTGGGGAATTTAAACTCGTTCCTATCTTGTCATTTTAAAATCCTAAAGGGACCTTTGATCATTCAGTGGCCTGTTAAATATTTAGCAGTCAGGAAGAAAGGATTTTTTTTCCTTCTGTGATGGTTTAACTGGTTTCGAATCTAATACTGCTTCCTTTATGTGAATAGAATGTATCAGCATTTTCCTCAGAGAAAAAAAATCCCTTCAATTAAAAATTGATCTACCTTCTAAACTAATGAAAAAAGAAGACAGAAGTAATATAAACAGAAGAAAGGGTTGTGACCCCCACAAGCTACATAACCTGCATGCATAGAGCACACATACATCTTGGGGGCTTAAAAAATAAATTTTAATTACTCTGTCCTTCGCCTTGCAAATATTGGCTGGGGACATGCTCAGCTTGTTGAAGGCAGCACTGCCACCATCCTCTTCAGAGGTGTAGGGCTTTGATATGAGGGCAGCAATACCCCTACCACACTTGAACTCCTTAATGCCACTGAAGCACCCGTGATTGTTTTCATCCTCATACCCACCACACTCCATGAGGAGATGTGTCTCTAACCTAGGAGCTGAAATGAAGCACCAGGGAGCCCTGAGCTGTAAGCAGCCCTGGTGTGCTGGCTCAACCCTGCTCACACCCTGGGGAGAGAAGGCTCCTGTGGCCTCCCACACAAAGCCTCTCCCGTGCCTGTTAGCATGTCTGTTATATTAATGACTCCTCTTCAGCGTAAAGCACCAGCTCAGGCTTCTCATTAATCACCTCAAGTGTGCTGGCTCCTGCAGTCTGCTCAGAGTCCCTGCTAATTCAGCCTTCAGCATTATAAACACGGGCAAGGAGTTTGTGGGTCAGGCCCCACTCTTCAGCAAGCACTCTGTAACTTCACAGAAAACACAGTCAGGATCTGCCTTTTCCAACCCAGTGCTGGGTAATTCCTGGATATTTTGAGCCAAAATAACTGCTTTCAAAATATGATTCTTAAATTGCATGGGTGGCCAGCAGGTCACTGCTGGTGCACTCCCAGTGATAGGCCCAGACAGGGAAGTAGCCCTGTACCACAGCCCAGTCCACCCTTCCTGTAGAAAAAACAATGAATAGCTTGTCCAATAGTATGAAAAACCTAGAGTAAAAATTAATGCATTGTACTGCAAATTGATTTATCCTTCAGGGGAAGAGAAAAAAATTCTCTCAATATATTCTGAAAAAGGCTCTATACACATTATGAGAAGGATGAAGCCACTGAGAAGAGCTGCAGGTTGTGATGAGGAAGCACTGAATTTTCATGGTCTGTGGGCACTTTCTCTTGTATCCCAGCCACCACTAGATTACATTCACAGCTCCTTCTTTACACCTCTTTGGATTTCAATTCCTGTTTCTTCATTATTTCTGTAATAACTTCATTTTATTCCATTTTACAGATGACCATTTTTAATGCTAACTAAAAAGTAATATGGCTTCCTACTCTTGCTTAAAATGGGTTTTGCACAAATAAACAGCAGGGCAAAGTGCGCTGTTAGCAAAAACGAACAGCCTATAACTGATGTAAATTTATGTCCACCCACTGGCTAGCCCATCAATTTCTTCTCTTATGAAATGTCAGACCACCTGTCAATCTTGCAGACAATGTGAGAGGCTTCACCACAGAGATTAAAAGAACAACTCTGCCTTCTAATTTGCCACACCATTTGATGGGTGCACTGTCCAGTACAGAGGTTAGAGTCCAGACACGGTAGATATGCACCAGAAACTCGACAGATATGTAAGCAGTGCATCAGGGCTGTACCTCTCCTTGACACACCACTTTCTTAAAATACACACTAGATACCACATATGGGGGATCTGTCTAGAGCCATGTATTTGGCAGGTGTATACCAGAGCAGTTGGACTGACTTTAGACCCCATGATTGATCACTTATCTATCCTGACAGATTGCTTACCTACCAAGACTATTTTTGTATTATTGGAGCACCAATTCCCAGGTAGCTGGTCAACTTCAGTTCAGGAGCTGTGCTTCATTCGAGCCAAAAGTACACATCTTCGTGTATAGCTTTCTCCACAAAGGAAGGGGATAGCTTCTCACCTGACTGGGACTGCCAGATTGAGCCTACAAAAGCCTGTAACACTACTGAGACTGGATGTGGATAACTCCCCAGCATTTATATCTTAAAACCACTACTCAATTTCCTTCCACAGGACAAGCGTCTGCAGCTACCCTTCTTCCCTTGCCTGCTTAAAATAAATACCTTTTTGGCACAGGAAAAAACCTACTTTTAGACCTGCTACATATGAGCAATACATTTTGCTGTAAGACAACACACTGAGACCTGAGCTTATGGCAGCAAGGGGCAGCCCACAGCTGACAACACTCAGATCAGCTGAGCTCATGTCACAGGCAGCATTGCTTTTCTGCCTGAAATACATTTTGTTTCCCCTTCTGCTTTAGATTTGTTCCTTTTTTGGTTTTGCACTTTGGGATTACTAACTGCAAACGCAGCAGCCACGTGTTGCTGCCCCTCAAAGTCCCAGCTCCTCTGGTGAATGGCCCCTCAGTGAGGACCTCACCATCCTCATCTCACTGTGCTCTTTTCACCTTGGGTAAGAGCAGTCCAAGCCAGTCAGCACTGACCTGTGTGAGGAATGGTCTCCTGTTACACAGGAAAATTTTCTGGCTCAAGGGGCCAGACTTCTGGAAGTGATGAAGCTTCTCTCCTCTCCATCCCCAGAGGACTACCGGCCTTGCTCCAAGCCCTGCTCACTGCTGGATGGCTGTCAGTGCAATTCCAGAATGCTGGCCCAAGAACTGAAAATTGCTAAAATGTACCACTGACCAAACCTCATTCAGCACTTCATCTTGTGCAACATTAATGCTGTGGCTTCATCACATTGACTGTCTATTTTAATTGACTCAAACACTTGAAATCTCAGTAAACCATCCAGTGGCTGTTCAGGTCTCCCAGCACAGTAGGAGTACTCATGAAAATACTGAAGGAGCTTTCCAGTTCAAATAAAGCAACTCTTTATTTCTCTCCATAATACATTGCTTTAGTCAGAGCAATCTGACACTGTTCAAAAGCCCACATTTAATCAACAGCAGTTAAAAGTTGTCTTTCTACACAGGCACCTAAAGTAATTCATTTCAGCTGCTGAGCTCATTAAGGACACTTCCCTGCCCAACACTCTCACACCACCTGAGCTGGAACTGAGCCCCCCTACATGGCTACACCCCCCACACTCACACACAACAGTTTCCCTCACCGGTTGGACCCCAGGATTCCCACAGCACAGTTTCAGATGTCTCCACCTTTTAAGTACCTTAATCATAGTATAATAACAAAATTACAGCTCAAGCTGGTTCCTCTGAGGAGGAACAAAGGAGCCCCTGGACTTTTATACTCTCACAGTGTAAGGGCAGGAGAGACTGGAATGATCAGCTCCCGCTATGTCCCTGAGTGTCCAATCCCCTGAATGGACCATGGGTCCCAGAGCCCTCCGTTCTGCAGGGGGTTGGCACTTCATGGCCTCTTGCCTGGGCTTGGGCTCCTGTCCCCCAGAGCTGAACCTGTAACTCAACAGCCTGAGCCTGAGCTACCTGCACCAAATACAAGCTTGCCAAAAAGCTGAGAGAACTCACTCTGCAGAAATTCCAGAACAAGTTTGCACTGGAAAGTTTTGCTGTACTGGTGGTACATATCGGGAGCATGAAACCAATCTGTCTTTATTGCTATGTCTATATCCACACCAATTCTTGCAATGCAGCTCCTCCATCAGTATAGCATATTCTGAAAAACTTTCTCAATTTTTTTTTCCTTTTACTATAAAAGCTTTGTTGACATTTGGGATGAAGTTCCTCAGAGAGCTCTACCCATCTCTGTCTACCTTCTAAATATAGTCTTCAGACATCTATCACATCCTCCCATGATACACACAGAATCTGTTCAAGCTTTTTGTACAGTCAGTGACAGATTTAACTCTGCATTTGCCAGATTGGGAATGGTATAGATGTGCCAGCACTTCACTGACAACATTTCTGTCCTTTCCCAGCCGTTATTAGACTGTGTAGCTACTTGTCTCCCAATGCCCCACAACTTCTAAGAACGAGCCTATTTCCAAATCTGTTAAAAAAAAAACGCAAAAAAACCTCTGATGCTTGTTCTTTACAAACTGCACAGCAGGAACCAGCTCCTAGTCCCTTCCCTGGATAACATCTCCATTTCCCAGACTGATTCTTGAGGGTCACTTGGAAGTGTGATATGCTTTGCTCTGCTACAAAGCAAAACAATCCCAGAGGATTGCCATGGGTTTGAAGTCAAGGGCATGCCATGTTTACTTGTGATTTCTGTTTTCTTTGGGAAGCCTTGGAGAGAAAAGTCAAGAGTAAGATGCTCACTGCTGACACAAAGCACTGCCTCCCAAGCACAAATGTTTGCACACATGCAGAGACACTCTAGGTATCAGATGTGACCACAACAGCATCTCTGCTTTGAAAACATGATTATTATTCTCAATTTTTTTTTTTTTTTTTGGTGAGAGAAGGAAAAGGTTTAAATTCAGGTAATGTTCTTCAAAAGACTGCATTAGATATGCAAAGATAAGCAAAGCACTCAAAAAATCATGAAACACCATCTGCTCTCTTTTATCTTCTAATGTCTATCAGCACCACCAGTGTTGCCAACGTTAGTCACCCTCCTCATGATATTGGGTGTTTTTCTTATGCTCTCAGCTCTCATAATCAAATTATACAATAGCAGTTTACTTAAAATAAACTAAAAAAAGGGTGATGCCTGAGAAAACTGGTGTAAGTCAGCAGCTCAAAGAAGTTAGAGCTATTTAGATAGAATTTAACAGCTAAAATTTGTAATGATATTAAGTATACTCCAGGAGCTATCTTTCAGATTAGCTCAGCTTCCACAGAGGTACCAAAGGGATAACCACACTTAAGACTCAGGGTAGCACACTGAATCTCTCAAAAACCTGCTTTTAACTATGACCACATGATAGCCAAAAAATCCTGTTGCAAGCCACATTTTTACACAGGCATAGCTCATGACAGAGAAATCAACTGAACTCTGTGCCTTTAGAAGCCAGGCAATCATCAAACACCAAGTCCCATATTGATTACAGTCTCATTTGCTCCTCATGGGAGCACCCAGGAGAACAAGTGCAGCCTCTGCCTCTCCTACCAACTTTACACTATCAGGATTACATCTTACTCAGCTGCTTCACACAGCTTTTATTTTTACATAAAGCGAAGAAAGCTTTTGCTGTTCTGAAACACGAAGAACGTCACTGCCCCTGCCTGCTGAGACCAGGATGCAGCTCATGACAAGTGCTGCAGGCACTGGAGAGGCACCAGCAGACCTTGGCTGGCAGGTGGAGGAGGGCAGCCCAGGAAATGCTGCTCACAGGTGGTTTTCAACAACTTAGCACAGGTGAGCTGGGAACTGAATTATTTGGGTCACTCTGCATGTAGCCAGCAGCTGGGAAACACATTATGCCCTGCTCTGTCTCCCCGGTGCATCTCTAGCACAGGTGCCAATCAAGACCTCAGCCTCATCCTTGGCATTTAATGAGATTCAAAGTCTTTAGCCTCAACCTCCTGCTCCTCCTGTTAGAGCTGGAAAGCAAGGGCTGCACGATGTGAAAGTGATCTGCTCTCTGCATGCATGTTACAGCCTGCATCTTTGCAGGAGGCTCTGTGACTCACGGCTGACTCATGAGAGACCTGTACCACCATGAGCATCTAGCACAGCCAGAAAACAGAGTACTTGCCCTCAGGTTAGAAGCTATTTTAATGCCATGTCTGTTAAGGAAGAAATAAGCACAAGGCAAGGTAGCTGGCACAAGGAGATTTGAAGATAATGCTGCCCTCATCCCCACAAGCCTCACCAGCCCAAGCACTGGGGCTTCCACGAGGAAGATTAATCTGAGAACAGCCACCACTTGAGCTTCAGCCACAGCACCTTGGCATCCAAATCCTGCTCAGAACTTCCTGCACATACCCACTTGAGTCCAAACACCTACACAAGAGTGAACCCAAGCACAACCTTGGTCTTTTACACAATGAAGTCCTGGTCTTTCTGGCACTGTGATTTGTGCAATGCATTTCTCAAAGTTTCGTTTCTTTTCCTGTCGGTATTTTCCGACATGAAACAGCCAAGTTAGTAATTTTCTTACTGTTACAGCTTCCCCCTGCCAAGATAGAGGGGAAAACCAGGATTTCAGACCATTTGAATATTTCTTAAAAAGTCACCTCCCTCTCTCCTTCCAGCCTCAATAAAGCAAAGCCATTTCTCCTCCACATTTAAAACCACTGTTCTCATTAACTGCTTAATGAGTTTTGTGCTTTCCTGCTGCACAAGCAGCAAGGCTCAGTCTATTTTCCATGTTACAACTTTTTTTTGGTTGTCATTTCTAATACACAGTTCTGTGCACAGAGGTTTCCTAAGAGGCATGTGGACCAAGACATGTTTCTTCACAGTAGGAAATACAGAAGTCAGTAGAATAGCAGCACTAAAATTAAAAAAAATATTTGAGATGTCAAACAAAACCTACACCACCAAACCCAGGAATTCCTTATTATATTACATTAGATTAAGAAAGCACAGGCAAAATATGTAAAATATCATGGAAATAGAAAATTTGAACTCTTACAGGGTATATTATATTTAGCAATATAATTTAACTGCACCGTAAAGCAAAACTGCTTAAGCACTGGACATGTATATCATTATAGTTCACCCACTGCAAGTAACTCTGTCAATAGAGACAAGAAATTGTAAATTGCCTGTAGGGATGAATTATTAGAGGTTGGTTGAATATTGAAAACAAGATACATTTTAGAGACCAATTTCCCAAAGAATATCCTGTTCAGTTAGTCCTTCCAGAAAACCAGGCTGGATTTTTAATTGCGTATCAGTCAGTGAAGATCATCTAAACCTATCATTTAAATTACGCTCAGTTTTCAGACATTAGTGGTAAGAATGAGAAGAGAGGAGAGATCACAAGATGATCTGCTTGGTTGATCTCTGGCCACTACTTCCATTAGAGCTGCTAGGGGGAAGCAGACAGACATCCACACATGCAAGAATCCATCTTTTTAATCTACTGTAAATCAAATCAAATGACCACCTGGGCAGCATTCAAGAAATGCCATTAACAGCAGTCACCAAAACATGTCTAGAAGGCATCCTTGAACTAATGAGTCAGCTTCCAAACAGCAACAGCTTTCCAACAAGAAAACAACCATCTCATATTGTCACATTTCAAGTCTGTATATTACCTGATCAAAACCACATAAAGCTAACATACTTGGTATTAAGCAAAAGGCTCAGATCCAAAGTCAGTGCCATAACTGCCAAAAACTTAGTCAGTTTTGGACTGAGCTGTCATTTATATCATAGGCTTAACAGTCTTGGATGCTTAGAAGTGATAATAAAAAGTAAAATGCTGTTAGCCTTAACACAAGTTACCTGCATCACATGAACTGCTCTAACACTACCAGAATTCTAAACTTGAATGTTAGTGCAGGCGAAAGCAGGCAGGAAACAGCAGTGACATTGAAAGTATCACTATTTCAGGAAGCATACAGTAGCTGAAGAAAAGGCAGTGGCAGCATCTTTCTCCACATCCCCAATCCTTCAATTACCCTGTGGTGAACCATGGGGAAATCACAGCCTTGGTCCTAGGAGGGAGAGGATAGGTGGTAGATAGTGAGGAGGAGCAGAGGAAGTGGTTTTTAGCAGTAACCATGTAAAGCAGAGTGCACAAATCACCAGCAAATAGCTACAGAAGAACGGTGAGAAAACCAAGAATGAGTCCCTTCCACAGGCAGAAAAGTATGGGCCTATCTCTTTGTAGTAGCTTTTCCTGACTGGAAAAGTCAAGCCAAGTGTCCTGTTGCCTGCAAAGTGGGAATAATTAGAGATCCTACATAGCCATTGCCTAGCAACACCTGTACAAAGAAAAAGTAGCTTCTATCAATTGCAGAATAATATTTTTTAGAAGAAATTTATCCTGACATCCACACGTCTACAGATTTATACCTTTTTCCTTCTGTAAAACAGTTATGTACTTAAATATAGAAAACAATGCTATTTGGCATCTAATAATTTGGCATAAAATCAAAGACAAGAACACATGTAAACAAAATGCTTCAATAGTACAGGAAATACTTACTCTCTTAAGATCTTACTGGGTTAAATCAATATCAAAAAAGGAATGCAATAGCAAAAGGCATCATTACTCATCCAACTACCATGGTATAATGAAAGGAAAAGTCTCACAGTAAGTTTGATGAAACTATTAGTCCTTGGTTTGATCACACTGTTTCTCTACAGATTCTGATGGGAAATATGTGAATGAAGTGAGGAAAGGAATCTCTCAACTACTCAAAACCCATAAAGAAATAAATAAAAGCAAAACCCCAAAGCTAGTATGACAACTTCAGACACCTAACATTCAATCCCTCTTCCCATCACTTCCATGTAATGCTTCAATTTTAAATTTTTTTCTAACCTTACCATTATGCTACCTATGAGTTCCAGTTATTGGGGGGCTACATCTTCACTTCATCACCTTCTGGCCAATAAATCACTCAGAACAAAATATCCAGGCCTAACCTGGCTTGCATTGGAATGACTTTTGAGAGGAGTGATGCTCAAGCTCTATCATGGAGTTAAAGTGAGATCAAGAAAGTCTATACACCTCTGTCAACCACATCCATTAATTTCAGCTTTCTGAATGCTTTGCTAAACACTGTGCTGATGCTCACCTCTGCAGAAGTCTCCCCCTTGCTTACAGTGGCATGCCAAGCTCATATTTAACACAGATAAGGCAGAAATATCTTGCCAGCTCTGCAGGTAGGGAAACAGACTTATGAGATTGTCAGTGATTAAATGCAAAGCTGCAGCCAGTTTATGATAGACCAGAACTGCTCCTCCTACTTCTCCAGCAGCCTCCGTCCATGGATCTAAATTTCAAAGCGGCTCAAAGTACATCCAAGGCATTTTAAGCTCTGGAGTTAAAAATTAATTTTGCCTAGCAACATGCCCTTAAGTTATCTTACTTTCACAGAAGTTGTTTCAGTGATCCTTTTTGTTACAGAGGCAGCTTGGGCTCAGTATCAGCCATTTCATTTACAACTGGTACTGAAAGAACCTGGGAAAAGCTTAACTTCATCCATCCAACCTTGAATTTTCTTCCCTGCTTCCTGCACTAACCCTTAACTGAGTATCACTGTCCCCATTTTCCCCAGAACAACAATTCAGGGAAATTACTTGGTTTTTTGCAGTACAACACAACATATTCATTTCTGATTTTCTCTTGACATCTGTGAGGATGCACAGAGTTTACTATGGGGTCACCAGCTGCAAATGTCACCTCCCACATTTTTGTGCAGCTTCTCTTGACTACAGGCTTGTCTGCCATCAAGCAAGTTACCCTGCATCACTGCCAGCGTCTCTGCTTGTTTCCCAGGACAGAAAATCTAATTGTTAATGATCACACATCCAAAATTCAGCAGCTTCATAACTACACTCCAGCTCATCTAAAGATGCTGTGACAAAGCCTTCACATATTCTATCTTCCCCAGTTTCACCATATGAAAAATTGCCCTGGTCCTTTGAACACCTTATAGTCTCTGAAGAAAACCCTCCCGCCTTGTGCATCACACACACAGAGTTCCCTCCTAATCCTTAGCAGGGACAAGGGACATAAATCCTATGTAGAGAACAAAGTTTTCCTCATTTCAACAGGTTTTCAGTGGGAGCCATATGAAACTTTGTGTACCACCCAAATAACACAGTTCAGGATGAATATCCCTCTTTTTTTTTTTTTTTTTTTTTTTTTTTACCAGAACTACATTTTTCCCCTAAATTGTTTTTCAGCCACATTCTCTGCACTGGATAACCTGCCAGATCTTTGCTGATCACACTATATGCTGCTGCTGCCTTTTTTTTTTTTTTTTGCCTGTTAAACTACATTTTTTATTATTTTCAGATTATGTTCTTTGGAAAAATGCAGATTGTTTTCCCAGTTATGCAGCTCCCATCATTACCTCAGTCACAAGTTGTGTATCTCTGTTTTGGCCACTTCCCCTCATTATTTAGTGTAATTTATGAACACTGATTTTCATTCAGCTCCCATGCTTTTAACCAGAGAAAAACAGCCCACTAAATGCTTGCAGGAACTACACTACCTGTCATTCCTTCTGTAACCCCTGGCACTTCTGATCATTGTCCTTAGTAGAAAATGAAAAATTAAGGTGTGAGAGCATGCAACATC
>NW_005054304.1:7261237-7265125 GCF_000277835.1 Geospiza fortis
CAAGATCTGGAGTTGGGTTCTCAAGGTGTAGCTAAGCATATAACCTGTGAGTCGCATGTTCCTCTTTGGGATAGTTGGTGGGCACACCACAAATGAAAAGCTCTAGGGCCAGGCTTCACCAGGCAACTGATACTGAGCTCAAATTGTTCACAATAGGGTTATGCTGGCTGAACATGCAGTCCCAGGTTTTAGTGGTGCAGTGATTTCCTCACCAGTTTCCAGCAGGAGTCGTAACTCATCACTAGGATGTTGGTTGAAGAGATTTTTGACATGTTGCCGTTTTTTATTTTGCTGCTCCCTCCATTCTACATCTTCATTTTGTCTTGATTTTTTTGAAGTCAGACTCCTTTAGAGTTTCTCAGGTCATTCCAAAAAATGACCAGGAACCCTAATAAAACTTGCAGAATTATGTATCAAATTGTATTTTAACAGGGAATAAATTAATTGAAGCATAAAAGATGCTGAACACTAAGCAATTGTAAGGGAAATTATTAAGCCAACATAGCAAAAAGCTCACCTCCTCAACTTCCAAAACCACAATCATTCCTTTTGCCCTAGTGGCTACAGCTACAGCCTTTAGAAAAATCTCAATTTTACATGTTCCTTGCTTTCTCTCAGTCACACTGTGGTGGCAAAACTGTTAGTTTTCAGAACTGAAGGGTCTGGCTAAGAAGTTTCTTAGCTAAAAGAATATTCCTTTTGACTAAAAGCCAACAGCCCATGATGGTTTCCCACTCCCCCCTTGTGAGCCTGGGTAACACCACAGAGGGGAACATGCCATCTCAGTGCTCTCTCACTAGTAAATAAGGTTTCTGTCTGACTTGCCTTCAATTGTACTTGCACTGTTATGCACTTGGAGCCCCCAGAGCCCCTGACAACTCTGTACCACATTTGTTTTGAACACAACAAAATCCCATCTTTCTCAGAGGCCCAAACAAATGCAACCAATGAACTTATTTAATTTCCTTTTCCCTAAAGGAGCATTAATTTCAGTGTTGCATTGTAGCTGACAGAACAGTATGTCTTACAAATGAAGCAGTGAGAAACAGCATTCCCAACATCACATTGCATAATGCAAGACACTGAGATTTACTATGTTATTCTCCAGCCTTTACATACTGTACTCATCTATTCACAGAGCACTGAATCCTCCTTTTTAGAAAAGGCTCCTACATGTCCCATGCTAACAAAGATGACATTTATGAGTTTCACCATGAGTCTTTTTTCTCCACAATTAATTTTGTCACGGTAGGAGTATGTCACTTATTTATGGCACGCGTTTGGGTGGAGTGTGGGGTTTTAATCACCAACTGCAGGAATTTTTGTTGTTGGACATTTTGGCCAAAGCTGTCTTAATTTAAGAGTGGTTCAGAATTAGTAACACTGTTGAGCACTTTAGGAATACCTATTTCAGGATAAGCAATCTCAGATTAGACACCCTGAAGTTAGAATCCTAATTATGGGTCACTCAATTGCCTTGGACAGTGACCTAATCTTTAATGCTAAAATGATATCATCTGTTTTATTGCTGTTGAGAGGGAAACAAAGTAATTAGTTGGTGCTTTTTAACAGGACAACCAGCAATTTAAATTACTTTTACAGGGAAATAGTTGAAATTGCAGACTTATCTGCAAATGAACCTTCACTGAATTGCTTCTCCACTGCCAATAATAGGCCCTCATTGCACAGAAGGCAGAGGCTGATGGGAGAGAACTGCATCATTAAAAAGCTAAAATGTGTATGTTATTCCACTTTCTCATGCAAACATCGCTTCTCTTTCACAGCCTTAGAGTAAGAGCATCACATTTGAAGGAAATCGTCTCTCTACTTGCTTTGGAAGGAATAAAATAACCAGTACAAGCCTACACAAAGTAAAAGAATCCCAAGCCCCTAGAAGTCAAATACCTTCAGGCTTCTTAAAAGTCTGGTTATCCTCTGGCCAAATATTCTGTCAGATGCATGACCAGATGTTTAGGTGGGCCAAAATGAACACTGATGAATGTCAAGTGACAACCACTGGCACTTGATGAAGAAGAAGGCAACAGTCTGGGTAGGGATTTGAGAACTGCACCAGAGTCACTGAAGTTGCTCTCTCAGAGAAAATCAGTAACTCTTGCACTGACTGCAAGCGCCAACAACTACACACAGCTGAAAATCCAGCTCCTGGATGGAAACAAACGCAGGCAATAAAACACCAGAGGAATTCTTGCTCGAGAAGATTGCTTATTTTGCGCAGAGTCATAAAATTACTCAATTAAGGGTGCATGGTTAAATTAATCTAGTTAGATTTTACCCAGGCAGCTGGTGTTGTATCTTAAAAATCTTAATTTTAAAATTAATTTAAATTGATTTGAAAAAAAACCAAGGCTTTTTGAATTTAAGATGTAAAGAAAGAACAACAATAAATGCCAATGTTTCAGTTTGAAGGAAGGTGTCTCATCAGTTACTAAAAGGATTTTTTAAAAATATCTTCCTTAAAAGATCTGTGATAGAAAAGACAGCATACTAGTCACAGATTTAGAAGTGGTAATGAAGTGGAAGAAATTCTGATTACTGGCAGCAGAACAGGGACACAAAAAACTAAAAAAAATCAATCTGAAACATTAAACTCACAGAATTTATCCCAGAAATAATTGGTTCATAAACTTAAAGTCTTACTTTAAAAAAAAAACCCCACAACAATTTGTAGCAGGAAATCTTGAGAACGTGAGCTAAGTGTAACTGTTACATATATGTGTAAAATCCCAAAAGTACCCAGATGACAACTCAGAGATGCCACATCTCCCCTTCACTTCCAGCTGTTAGGTCAGAAAACTAAGAACAAGAGCTTAAAGTTCAGCAAAATTAAATATCTCAGTAAGCCTTGCTAAAAACTAGCAACCAGCTAAAGCTCATAATACCCACAACTTGGAAGCACTGTCTTTACAATGCCTATTTTAAAAGTATCCATGAGAAGCTGCAGTCACACTAAGCCATTATGAAATATTCCAGAACACTCACGCAAACACAATTCTTGTAACCATTTCAACAGCATTCATCATTCCTTTTATTTACATTCTATTATCATACATATGAGAAACCACTGCAAATATGCACACAGTTATGTATTTGCACAGTTCCTTCAAAAAAGGCTTTGTGAGCTTGGAAGACTTTCCATCCAAGAGCAAGAACATTCAGTGCAATCAGTGACCAAATGTACACTTCAAATAACAAACTGCAAACAGCAGACATAGCAACTGATAGGCTGAAACAGCCAAATAATTTTGAATAATGGGCAAATTAATGGAAATTGAAATCTGTTCACACATCATTTATGGACACAACAGATAAAATCTCTGCATAACAAAGTTTTGAAATAAGCATTAGAAAACACTACAGGAAAAAGATGGCTACCAAGACAAAGACTAGAACATGATCTTTTTTGTTTCCCCCCGGTTTCCTGTAATCATTCAGTCTAAGACAAGAACAGCACAGATCTACTGGATAAGCAAGACACATTAAAAAGCAGGATTTCCCCTTTCCCATTTTATTGCAAGGCACATATTTTTCAACAAGTGCAAACAGACACTCAGTCAACGTCAAAAGATATCAGGATGAAGAGCATCTCAGAGAGCTCAAATTTGGTATTTCTTTGATCATCAACTTGACCTTTGCCTGTTAAACAGTACAGAGATAAGGAATGATAGATCAGCTGTCTTCACAGATGAAAACTAAAGGACATGAAATACAGCCACCAGTGCCACAATAAAAATCTTCAAGTGGGACACTGGCTGCAGAGGGTTACACGGATTCAAATAACTGCTCGGTAAGTTGAGAAGTACCACAGGGAAACAGCACTTTTCAAACAATGGTTCTGACACCTCTGGTTAGGAAGTCCCTTAATTTAAA
>NW_005054304.1:7265144-7298564 GCF_000277835.1 Geospiza fortis
GAGTGAGACCATGTCCTGCATCTTTGAGATTTGCGTGCCACACCAACGTTCGTAACTCTTCTTGGGTTCTTCTATCTGATGCATTTATAAACAAAAGACATCTAATGCCCAAAAGACTAAGACATCTAATGCCCATTTTTTCCTTCCAAAGATCAGCAAAATAACAGCATAAGAACTTCAAACATGTCAGCAATGGTTGTAATTTCAAGAAGCACAATGAACAAAAATCTACACTGCAAATCTGGCCCAATGCTGAACACTGAAGCAACAATACCAAAAGATGCAACTCTGAGTCTGAACAACTCAACCCAGCGTGACATTTTAATTTCATGCTGCTTTGTGCAACTCCTCCTTGCCTTGTATTAGAAGCTTTTAAATAAAAATGTGGTTCAAAGCCATGCTACCAAATTTTTTTTTCCTGCTACTATAAGAAACTTTACCTTAAGAAAAATGAAGACAGCCACCACCTAGCTAAAAATTTAATTCGTTTAAATTTAAGAGGACAAGCAATTCATACGGGTTGAGCTGTGCCTGACTAGACAGATGGCATTAAAATTTCTTTCAGTGTTCAGAAACTGTAGAAAGCACAGTTGCTAAAATGCTTTAGGAGTGCTGGTATGTATTAGCCAGTAAACAGTTGCAGGTGAAGCCCCATAAGGTGCTCCAATAAACCATTTAAATATATCTCTAGGTGCCTAAATCAATACTGTGATGGTGAACCTTTGCTTACATGTCCATGTTTGGCAGACATTTGACCAATTCAGGTTCATACCTCTGACATCAACACTACTAATAGGACTAATTAATGTAGCTCATATCCTTCTACTTCTCAAACAGCAAGAGAAATCCAAGCTTCCTGCCTTGCATTTCCAACAGAGTAGAAGCATCTGTTCTGAAGATTAAAAGTGACATTTGCTTTTAAGTTCTTTGAAATAATCCCCATGCTTTTCAGAGTGTGAGGACTAATGATTTTTGTCAGTTTGGATGTTTCAGGATCCTGTTCTAGCGAGCTACATTCCTGTCATGTTTTTTTTCCTGGATAAAATACAAGTAAATCCCAATGCAACAGAGCGTGCACAGTTGCAAACCCTCGAGAGGTGTATTACGCTCCATCCATCCAAAGTACACTCTGTTGGATACAGTGTGACTTCAGACAACCACTACAGAAGTCTCCACCCACAGATGACTAAAAAACACTGTGTTCTACTTGCAGTTCAGACTGTGTGTGAGGAAAGCACCATGGCTGCCTAGGGAACAACCCCTGTGACTCAGAAACATGGGGTTTGGGGGTCTGGTCCATGCTTACAAGTACAGAAAGAAAGTATCACAGCAGGTTCAGGCCAACATTGTTCCATCTGTGTTCCTCTTCAATGTGATCCCCCAAGGCACAAGGCATCCTTCCCCCCAGCACGCAAGAGGTGAAGTGATTTACTCCCCACAAGGACTGGACTCTAAGGTCATGTAGTTGATGCTGAGAGACTGACTAGGACCCATGGGCTCACCATCTTCTACAATGGAGTAGGGCCATAAAAACACAGTTATTTCTGCAGCACCTATGTCTATCATGTCTGGAGTGATGCCCGCTCAGGTGGTCTGAATACATACTTTTTACCTATATCTATAAATACTAACTGGCACTGAACACTTAATTCAGTTTCCCATCCCTTTTCTCCAACAGAAACAGACATTCATATGTGGCACTTGAGCCAATCCTGTCTAAATAATGTGACACAGAAGGAAGAGATTGTTGAGAAAAAACATGCACAGAATGGTACTGCTATCACATCTCATGCTACTGCATGTGTGTTCTGGTAGGAAGCACTTCAAATACAGCCCAACTACTAAGATGAGAATTAAATCACAAGGAGGAAAGTATTAGAACATGCACTAGAAGGCATGGTAAAAACATGCAAGGCAAAATTCTTTCCCCGAAATTAAAAGTGTAATTACTTTGGTGCAAAGTTTCACACACCTCACAGATATTTTAAGAGCTGCACGTCTACTCCTCTGAAATGCCCCCCTGTTGTAAACACGCCTCCATCCTTGATTACCAGTAATAAGATCGAAGAAAAAAACCCCACCAAATAAACCAAACTCCATAGGAACCACAAAATTCCCTCTGTTCTATTTCCACCTAAACACCTTTATTTCCAGTGGTGGACATAGCCAAGGACTAGAAGATAGGCTATTCTACCATTCTGGCTTCATAAAGCAACTGAAAACTCAAAGGCCACCAGCCTTGTGATCACTATCTCATTTCAAATCAAAAACTCCCATCACCTCACAGTAATTGTCTGCTTCTCTGGCCCTATGAAGAAGACTCCAATAACTTGTCACTGTATTTCAGAGTCTAAGGCAATGAAGAACCTAACTGCTTGGCTTGGGAAAGGTGGAAAGGAAAGCACAAAAAAAAAAACTCCACAGAGTTCTAAATTATTATTACTTACCTCAGAATTAGTATAGTGATCTTTCAGAATGGAAAAAGAGTAACAAGGCAGTATATGCCATCACAGTAGACTAAATGCATATAGATACAATAGCAGTTCAGGAAAACAAACAGATGACAGTCTGGATGATCTGTCCGAGAGCATAGCTAACATCTGTGTTTTTTTTTTTAATTGCAAAGCACTTCTGTGCAATGCTTGACTGATCATTATTTCATATATTCACAGCTAAAGAAGCAGCTTCCCTGACAAGAATATCCTGCTGCCTGGCATTTGTACTTTTTACTAATATCCCAATTATGTTACTACTGATGACCAAGAAACAATAAAGTATTCAGTAAAAAAAAATGGCCATGCACCAAATTCTCAGATTCTCAGATGTTCAGTCTACACAGTCTTGAAAAACAAAACTATTTCTATGGCATAAAGAAGTACTCCAAGATCAGAACAATTTTGAATAGAAGGCAAAATAGAAATCAAACACCAAGTAAATGGAACAAGTTTTCTGTTGAGTAGGTTTGACTGACAAGATCATCCTTACTTGCTGTCAAAGAGTGACAGTCCACACTGAGGTGGCTGAACAAGCAGTGAAATAAAAACTTACTGTCAAAGGAAGTAAGAAAACTTAACTGCCACCAGCTGTCACTGTACCAGCCTTACCCTCTTGTTCTTAGTCAATTCTAGTTGCTTTCCAACCTTGCCAATCTAGAAGGCACACCAGGTTGATCAAGAGTACAAGACAGAACTGACAGCTGACAGTTCTGCAGCCAGACAGATCAAATGGGAACAAGGGATGAGACCAACAGACCCCAACACCATTTTGCATGGTAAGACTATGATGTTATTTGCTGCTTTGTACTATTTGGGTATTATCCACCCACTGCTTGATGCCTCTGGAAGAGCAGCTGCCCAGATGACTAACGCTAACGCCCACAATGGAGAAGACAACACTCCAGATGCTATGGAAGAACAATACAAGGAACAATGAAGAACAAAACATTTCCATGTCACATTTAAAGCCAGAAAAACTACACATCCCATTTGTTTCCACCCTCTAGAGAATTATTTAATCATTACTCAATAATGCCTGGGGGCAAAACTCTCGGGTTTTGGTTTTTTGTTTTGTCAAGGACAAGTACTATATTTTTTTTCTCATATACAACTTTACCCAACGATGGTTGAGATTATTAACATAAATGTGAACACTGAAGCATGCACTGCAATAGTAAAAGACAAGCAGAAACAACTCACAATTGTGTAAATACAGAGTTCAAAAAGGCCCAGATATGGCAATACCCCAAGAGCTGACTTAATGAAACTATGAACTCCTTTTAGCTAGTACACTTAACACATCTGACTGAGAAAGCCTATTGTTAACCAGAACAACTACAAAATTACGTACTAGCATTGTCAATATATGCTAGAGTTCGACCTCACCAGTGCTATACATGTGCATGTACTTGAGATTATTTCATGTTATCAATATGCCCATTCACTTCTGCTTGTTTTTCCTGCAATCACCTGTCAAACCTTCCTGCATTCTTGAGCAGCCTCAGTGGCTGCAGTTCTGCTTACCCACTCACCAAAGCACTGTTGGGTGGCTGAAGAATAGCAGAGTCTTACCCTTGATGCACTTTTAGTTTTAACATTAACATACTAAAGCACTTCAGCCTGTTTAGCACTCCTGAACAATCACAAGAACCATGCACTCAAGCATAAGCATGTTTTTACAGTGAATGATTCTCAAGCACATCCCAAGTATTTCCAGTGCCAGTCCATAGCACATGCAAGTGTTGCACTCCTGTTGTTTGATTTTGGAACTGAAGCAATCTGTGCTTCTTGAGTGGGACATATCAAGTCATCAGCCAAAACAGGAGCTTCTCAGTCCATCTCTGCCACTCGTTGCTGTCCTAGATTGCATGGTAAAGTGTGTATGCTGTTTGTCATCTGTTAGAGGTGTGGCTCTGTTATCTTCTGTTAACTGGGCAGTTTTCTTTATCTCTTCCACAACCAATCCTCCCTCTGGGGAGACATCTGCTGTTAATGGGCCATTGAGTGTCACTGCATCATCCCATTGTGAGATGCTCTGCCCAGAGGGAGGAGCCAACCATTCCCAACTGGATATAATCTGAGATTTTGGGACATCAGGACAGCATTTTCCACAGCATTCCCAGAGCAGCTGTCTTTTCCACTGGATTCCCAGAGGAAGACCAGGCCCATCTACACCACCACTGGATCTTCAGAAGAAGCCTCCACCCTTCTACAGGATCACTGCTTCAACAGAACCACACCTGCTACTCCAGGAGGACTGCAGCCACCATTCCAATTGGACTGCTACCAGCACCCCAACCCACAGGGTGTCAGGCTGTATTCTAACTCTCTAAGTGTTGCTTTGTATCACTGCATTGTCTATTTTATTTTTATTTTCTTTCCTAATAAAGAGCTGTTATTCTTGCTCCCATCTCTCTGCCTGAGAGCCTCCCCTAATTTCAAAATTATAACAATTCAGAAGGAGGGGGTTTACATTTTCCAGTTCAGGGGAGGCTCCTGCCTTCCTTAGCAGACACCTGTCAGTTCAAACCAAAACACTTGCATAGCTTGGGTCCTACCAGCAGCTCTTCCAAGCTTCTGTTAGCTATTCATCCAAAACAAATGAGGGTAGGAACTTCATGCAATGCCTCACTGTGAGCAAGATAGCTCCTCTTACGCAAAGATAACTTGTATTTCTGCATTTCTTTGCCCCCACTTCTCAAATCAGTCTCAAATGCTGGCCACACACAGAATGATTCTTTGTGAAAGCACAGTGTGTTCTAATAAAGGGCAACCAACAGCTAGCTGGGTGTTCTGAAAGACAAACCACATGTCTGGGGATGAGCCAGGCAAATTCCTGCCTCTCCTCCAGAAAAGATTTTAAAAATCCCAAAAAATCAAATGCAGCTCAGATATCACGATCAGAAATTATGTGATGGTCTTACCATAAAGGACCTACCAGGTGAGATACTGCAACACAAAAGCTCCTTGTAAACATGCTACATACAGTAGCTTGAAACACAGTCATGATTTTAACAGCTACATTGAAATGCTTTTTTGCAACTAGTTGACAGTTCATGTCAAAACAAAAAAATACAAATTATTTCAAGTTTTCTTCCTTCTGAAAAATGTTTGGTAAATGCTATGACAGGTTTGTTTCTCTCCTTGAATGCCGGATACACTCAACTACACATAAAGAAAACTCTAAAAGTCAGCTTGAGCTCTTAGTTCTCCTGGATCATGGCTATACTTTACTAAAGATCTATCTATCCAAGCTACATACTCAATTTTGCCTGCATAGCCACTGTGGAAAAGTCTTGTACCTGTTCACCCATGGACAAGCAAAGTAGCCTTTGACAGATTTACAAAAATAAAGCTGAGCGTTAGGGCAACAAAAGGCCTACCTTGACTTGCACCTTGATGATTTGTAAGAAAAGCAGGAAAGCACCTATTCAGTTCTGATCTCCTACCAGTCTACCTGGGAGATCAGGGCAAGAAGTGCAGAAAACAAACATTCTGAGTAAATTCTTCATACTTTGTTGAAACAGTTGGCACTTTCCTTAAGTGCCAGTATCACTGTCAATGATGGAGAGTCACTCCCCTTACTACTCTGGCATCTATCAATACACGGCAGTCATTGTTACTTCCACAGGACTGCTGCTGAGATCATGGCAAAGGAGAAGGGAAGATAATGGCTGGGGGGTTGGAAGCAGATTATCTTTAAGGTCCCTTCCAACACAAGTCATCCCATGACTCTCTGGTAGAGCAGTATGATGTTGTACTGGACTGATGAAATAGCTGGTCAAACACTGTGCACCCAACAGAAACCAAAAGGATAGGCTCCTCTACAGGTCACAAGAGTGCTTGTAGGACAGACGGACCTAAGGCCCAGATTTTAACAGATTACAGAACTCACTGGACAGATTTTAACTCACTGAAAAATTCAGAAGGTATTCTGATTTTATCTTTAATGCGGATAGTCAACAAACACAAAGCACACAGCTGTAGATTTTTCTTAAACTTAATCATCTTTGAGAATTTGTTTTGTCCTTCTTTCATGCATACAAACTCATCCAAATTCAAGATTCTCAGAATCTGATAAGTTTCTTTCTCAATGGGGCAAGGGGTACTAATTAGGTGAGCTAGTGAGATGTCAGCATTCAATCTAGGAACATGTGGGTGCATGTGATTGTTTGCACACAGCTCAGGCATTGAAGGGGAGGACACAACATGATGGACCCTGTACAGATCCTTTCAGATAATCTGAAATCTTAGCTGAACCTATGTCCCTGTAAAACAACCACTCAAACACCCTGCTTTTCCAAACGACTCCAATTTTAGATGCTAGGCTAGATATTCAAAAGCAGTCAGCCCTTACAAAGCTCTGCTACAAATAAGTTTTCTGGCAATTACCAAAGGGATCCACATTAGGACAGATGCAGAGCACTTATTAAAAAAATCTAAAATGCAACTTATTCTTCCCAAGAGATTCACGTTTATTCAATGTTCACCAAAAAGGCAAAACATCAGGCTGAAATATTTAAGTTCCAGGGCAGCTCAACTTCCCAGCCACTATTTTGCTGGCAAAATCTTGGTAAAAGACAAAGGTGGAATCCATTGCACATCCCATATCAGTTTGAGCCCTTCTTCTGCGTTCCCAGAGGCAGAAAGATTTCTGGAGAGCGAGTTCTGTGCCAGCATCCCATATCCCAATGAAACAGGATCAGAGGTTGCCTCATGGTGCTTGAATGCAAGGGGAATCAAGAACTACCTTCTCTCATATATGGCCACTCTTTTCTCCTCCCACTCATTCCCTAATCATCCCAATCTTCCTGAACCGAACTCATCCACACCGTTGGCTTTGATTCCACAAATAGACTTTTGCTAACTAGGGGATACAGAGAAAGGTTGGGTTTGCCATCTGTCCCCATCAAATCAGTTACTGTTTTCTTAAGCCAACTTTAAATCCAAGATAAACAGAAAACTTGAAGCAACTGAATGTCCTTAAGTCTTTGTGGAACACATTAACCTGACACCTTGACCAGCTATGGTCATCCATTTTGCTTCAAGTACAACCAAGAGATCTCCACGTTCTCTTCATGTAACCTGCATACTAGGATGAATTCCCAAGTCTGATTCTCCTTTAGGAGGCCTGCAAAGGCTTTCATTCCCATCATGTACCACTCACAGTCTAGAGCCATAGAGTTGAGCTAAGGAACACAGAGGCTGGGAAAAGAAGAAAAAACAAATCCACTACTACTCATCTGAACTGTCATCATGATGTTTACAAAATAGATTTCAAAGCAAGGTGTAAGCTTTGCTTACTAAAGTGGTTTCATTACTTCTCCCAGCCTCCCCTGTTTCTCAGTTTGGACAACAGCTGGCACGTACAGCAGCCCAACCAGCCGCATTATAAAGCATACATCTGAAATGCAGCTCAGGGAAAAATCTACAGAGACAGCTAAGACTTAAAAACTCCATCTCATAGATGGTGTGTAGGAGGTGGAAAGAGGCACTGCTAAATCTGTTACCTTTCCTGTGAATGATGAGTACACCACCCCTTCCATAAATAGACCCCAGAGGAAACATTATGCTGGTGACTGTGAAGAAGCAAGCTCACCACTGTGGCTCAGACACCAGGTCAGCTGTATGTGAACACATGCCCTCCTTCAAAGATCCTGGAATAACTATTACTTAGGTGTTTTTTTTAAAGTAAACACAAGGAATCTATTGAGAAGAACAGTGCTTAAAAAAAATGTACCCTCCTTTCAAGAAGATGTTTTATAAACTCCACACTAACAAAAGGTAACAAATGACATAAGGCTCCAATAAAAGCTTCCATCGTCCACCTGTGGGTCTGACAACCCTGCATTGCATTCTATCACAACAGCCATCACTAATCCCACCTGCCTTCCCCTTTTAAACTTTTGCTCTGCAATATGCACTCACAAAGCCGGTCTTCACACTGTGGACAAGGAAGAGAGTTCAGCTGCTAAATGCATTGGTCCAGCATCATCAAATACAGCAAACACACTTCAGAAAAAACTCCAGGACCATAGTAGGGATGAGGAGAGGGGAAGAAATCTTTCTTCCATCTGAAGATCTGTGCCAAGCCAGTGACTTCACTCTTGACCTGCTAGAATAATTTTCTCCAGAGAGGGGAATTAATTCAGCCTCCAGCTCTATTTGATCTCTGACCTTTACAAAACAATCTGCATACAGTATGTCTGAACTCAATCAGTTCTATCTTGAGGGATTTGTAAGATCATCTGGTGCATGCACAAAATTAAAAATGACCCAGCCATTAAAATTGATGCTATTAGGAATTTGAACAGAATCATTTGTTCAGATCAACCATATGAAGTATTAGCTAAGTCAGACAGGGGTTAAACAAGCATGTCTGAGTGCAGTCCTTACTGGGCTGATATGCTGGTTGTTAAGTAATGAACTGAAGTGTTTGATGCCACCAGAGTAATATTATTTTTAATTGACATAAGTAGATTCATTAGGCAAAGTAAAAGTGTTTCATGCACACATTATCATCTTTAAACTGCATTATGGATATAAATTCTACCAAACTGGCCAGCAACTGCATACACACTTGTAATTAAACCACACATTTCAATACCTTTAAAGTATTAACTTATTACAGATTATTAGCTTAGTAATTAAAAACACTTCAAATTAGAAGCAATCAGAAGCTCACAGTGAGTTCCCAACATCAGAGATGCTAACAGGTTTTATAGCTTCCAGCCTCTTCCTGAAGGCTCACACAAAAATCAAGAGAACCTGCAAGCTTCAAAAGTGCACTTTAACCCAGCTCAATTGCCCTTGTCATTTCCTTCCCCTAGCACATTTTGCATTACAAGCTGTAAAAACAATTTTCTTCAGATGAGATAGCTTGTTTCAACCACTGGTTCTTGCCTTCTTCATCTTGAATAGACATTCCCTATTAGAAATACTGTCTCTATAGATAAGTAGAGATTTCTTGTGACTGACACATAACCTGACACCTTAACTGAATTTTTCACACCACGCCAGGGCAATGCATGTTTGTTTAGACCACAGTGAACCCTTTGCCCTTTGGGCCTTAAAACCATCACAGGGAATTAGTAAGGAAAAAATAATCCACATATCTTTCTTATATATAGGAGCACACGAAGGAAGACCTACATTACACAATTAAAAGGTACAGCAGAGGTCAGCCAAAGGAGCCCAGAGCCTCATCCCACAGCTCCTGAGAAGAAATATGCATGGCTGACATAATACTGGCAGGCTATCAGCTGCTCTAGGTGATGCCCCTTCTACACAGGATGGAGTGGGAGGTGGGACAGAGGAATTAGGCTGCTTCAAAGGCACAAATCTTGCTTTATGTGCTTCTGAAGGAAAGGCAATTACAGACAGCTCCTCTTTCTGTTCATAGCTAACCTACCAAGCAGAGTAAAAGTAGTTCTATACTGGCTGCATCTCCTCATTTTGAGCTTGATTTTGACTTTTCTGACCCAAGTCTGGCAAACCTCCAGGGCATGTGCTAATAAAGCAAAAGGAAATAGCTCTGAAAGCTAACACCAAAAGTTTGGAGGGCAATCAATATGTCCACTACACTTGAGAATCAGGCTTTCTGCCTGCTCCAGCCTTGCAAAAAGCATGTTTTTTTGAAGGACAACTTTAGCAGGTTACACCTCAAGTTTCATCATAGGGAATATTTTGCATTAGATAAGCCACTGGCAAAAAAAAATTCCAATCTAAAAGTTCAGATGCATTTCTGAGACATTCAATGTAGCTTTGTCCAGTAACAAATTCCAGTGTCCAGATATATCATGAAAGCTTTTGAAACACTCTGAGACAAGTGCTTAAAAAATGAAAAATTATTACCAATCATCCTTATCCAAGCCACTTAACTTCCTCTAGCAAACAAATTAACACAGTTGAAAGCAGGTAAGAGCCAGAGTTTAATAACAGTTTACTGTAGGAAAGATGGATCATCTCCTCTCTTTCATTATGTCCTAGCAGCTTCAAAACAGTCCCAGACATCTGCAAGCTCTGTCCAAGCTTTTATCAATTACTCCATAGACAATTTAAGAAATTCTACCAGTGGTTAAAATAGTCACAAAAATGGTGTATATCATATTACACTAATATTTGCTAATCATCACCAGTACTCTGATGATATAAGCTTCCTTTCTTCTGTAACAGTAACAGCACCGCCAGCAATTAGGTAGTCCCAATAAAGCATCCCACCTTCTTTAATCCTCCCTCTCCCTCTTAACCTACAGGATTTCTTCAGGAGGGAGATGACATTGGATTGACATTCTGAAAATACAGATTCACCTCTATCTCCACAGAGAAGTATTTACTCCACATTTCAGTTCTTGAAGTTTATACAACGCTCATCATCACATCAATCCAAGACCCCAATTTGCTACTCATGCCTTTTAAACATCCTGCTGCCGTGCTTTGCTGAACACACTGGCAGACATAAACACACACATCGCAGTGCTTTGCCAAAATGTCATTTCAGCACCATAAACTTTCACTGCTAGCTAAAAAACCCAGCCAGCTGCAGTCCTTGGTTTTTACAACATCAGCAACCAGCTACCATCACAAATCCTCTGGAGACAATGATTTCCAGATAGGCGCAGAATGAATCACACTTAAGCTTCTTACCTTCCAAGACTTACCCACTGCTTCTTGGCCAGCAGAGGAAAGGAGCACTGAAACACGGCAGCAGATGCTAAGGAGACAGCTTTAAGCTTGTAAAACCCTTACCCTAAGTTGCCACTTTACAATTTGCCCAGCTATCACGAGCTACATGAAACTATGGCCCATCTGAAATTGCTGAATCTTTCACACAAAGTGGGCAAGAACAGGAAGAGTTGGCATGAACATACATCATCCCCAAATGAACTCAGAAGTATTCCTCTCACCCAGTAGCACCTTCCTGAGTATTTAGCATAGGATTGGCAACTACTTAGAACAGGAAAAAAAAAATTCTGTGAGTACTGCATGAAATCCCATAGATGGATACATAGGAAAAACTGGGACACTACAAAATGGAATTGGTTCCATCGTTAGCCTTAGAGAATGCCATAATGCAATGGCCATAGCTACACAGGGGAGATCAACACAGAAGCTTGGAATGTGCTGTGGGGGCACGTTAGGTAAGTTACATGGAAACAGGAGATGGAGGCTATGGGAGGTGGAAGGGAGACCAGAGTAAAGAAGAGGGAGGAAACAGAGCAGATTGCAGACAAGCAAGTCCTAACAATAAATGCCAAAGGCAGACTCCTGGTAAAGGAAGGGGACTGTCTTTTGCTTCTCTCTCATAAATTGAAGAAAAAGAAATTAAAAACTGTGTTCTATTTAAAGACTTTACAAATATTAGCTCATTAGACATGAACAATTCCTAGTGGAGAATGTGTTTACCCTTCTATCAGCTGACAAACAATTCTTCTTGGAGACAAAAGGAGATAGGCATATACAGATTAAGATGGGGGTACTTAATTTCTCCACAGTCAAAGATAAATCTGAGGTTAAGCAATTGCTAGAAAACAAAGAACAACATGATGCCACCCAAAAGCTCCTTAACTCAATTCCTCCACAGATAATTAGGAATACATTATGGTCAGAAGCAGTGAAGGCAGCAGGTAGACCCTGAATACCAGCCTGCACTAAAATGTTCTCACAGCATGGAAGCCATTAGGAAGCCAGGAAAACTCCAAGACCTTTATATTACACTGACATTTGCTCCTGAATTAATGAAGAGCAATAACCTCCAGGATATTTTGATAACACCTTACGAGTTTTCTTTCCTCAGGTTCTGCTTAAGTCACGGATATGGAAATGCTGTAACAGAGAGAACATGGCTTTCCTTCAAATACTACTTTGCCCTCTGAGAAAAAACACTGGCAACATGCCCCACAGTAGGAAAATTATTTTCTCTGCCAACCAGGGAGGTCAAGCATAAGTTGGTATTCAGAGTTCTACCAGCACTTCAACACCCTTTTCAACAAATACAAAAACTCTAGCACTTCTATATACAGTCACCCATCTTCCACCTTCTGTTTTCCCCCCGCCAAGTATTGTTACTTTCTGTGCACATTCATTTCTATATTGCCCAGCCTAATTTTAAATATTTCAAACAGAGGTGTTAAAAGTGACATAAAATTAATCTACTCACATCCAGAAGTACTACCAGAATGTGCACATACCTGCCAAGGAGGAAGTGACAGGTAAGAAAAATCTTATAAAGCAAAACAAAGGCAGAAGAAAAACATTGTATCTCCTTGCTGGCTTTGTGACTTCTGTACCCTTGCTATTAATCAGCGTATTTTCTGTGGGCATCATTAGCACATTTCATCAAATAAAATTTCCTGTAAACATTGCAGTCTGTTTCACACGCTCCACACTGCTCTTTACTGTGCCATTAAGCAGTATCAACATATACTAAGCCACATATGGTGGCTTGCCCATGTGGAAACACCAAGAGAAAACAGAACTGCATTAATGAAACTGCACTGAGTGGCTTCAACTGTAGCTGTAATGTGCTTCCAAAATAAATTCAAACCACTAAATCAAAGCCACTTGCATTCCAACACTCACAATTCATACCGGATTGCAACACAATTTCACAGCTCTACTGACATTCATTCCTGTGTACAACCTAGATGAGTTATGAGCTTTGCCATCAAAAAAATACATGTGCTGTCATGAGAAAGAGACTGGACTATGTACATAAAGCAGGTTTGAAACTTTAATATCACCTGCCTATGGGTGCCTTATGAGTCATAACAAATCAGAGTTTGCTGTTTCTAGAATATGCATTAGCTTTATAGAATGAATTTCTTATAGATATTTTAGTACAACACACCATCATTAATTCTGAGAGCAGTAAGAAAAGCTCTACCAAAATAAATCAGTCCAGCTGTGCTACAACCAAAGAGTTATGTGAGCTCACTGACAGTTCCACTTCCTCCAAGAACTTAAAGAAACAGCTAACAAAGGCTTTCTCTTAGAGGGTCCTCTGTGAATCAGCTCCTGAGCAGTGTGGATCCCCTAATGGGAAATCCATCCCTCATTCTTCCACTCTCAATCAATTTACAGACATTAAAAAAGGAGACACTGCTACCAGCTGCTAAATATCCTCTTGGTTTTGCAGCAGCCACTCATATATTATGCATAGATCAAGAATAAAATGATAAGCGGAGAAAGAAAATCTACCCCAGACGATATGCTCTGCACATGAGGATTCAAACAGAAATTCGAGAGCAAGTGTTGTCTGACTGTTGTCCAGCTGTGACTATCTGAGCAGTTCTTCTCCTATAAATCATCTAAACCACTTTAGTCTTTGTGTGCTAGTTATCCCACCAGAAACCACCCTATGAAAGCTTCCAGGGCCAGGCTGATGGGGCATTGAGCAACCTCAATAGTGGGAAGGTGTCCCTGCTTGTGGAAGGGGGTTTGGAACAAGATGATCTTAAAAGCCCCTTGCAACCCAAATCATTTTATGCTTCCAAACCGTTGCTGTAAAGGCTTGATTATTTAATATATTCAATCAAACTTATCCATTCTCCACTGTGACTTTTATTAGAGCCATAAAGGGTAAGAAGTAGTTGAGGAGGGCAAAAGATGCTGTACCCCTCTAAAGCCTGCCTGCTCTACAGTCTCTACAGAAAATATTTAACTCCAGAAGTTAACTGGTGGAGGCTATTTTTGCATTTGGCACATCAAAAACTTACTGAAGTTTCCTCACTTAAATCAAGGCTTGATGTTTTGCTCATACTGAACACTCTGGAAGATCTGCTTGCTCCAACTAAAGAACAACAGTTTCAGTCTCATGCAACTTGCACTTACCATCCTGCTTTTCCTTGGGGTCTGTTTGCCTTTTGGGACACATCTAGCAAACAGCAAACAATGGAAGGCAAAGGTGAAAAAACTCTCTAATTCTCTTTCTGAAAAAGGAAATTTGACATCTTTGCTCCACAACTTTGTCTTTTTAGCCAAGCTTTTCAAAATTACTTGACTAGCATAGACTGGAAAGATGGGGAATGGTGATCCTTCAATAAGCCAAGCATTCTCTACAGTATACTGAACATTAAGGTGGTCAGAGAATCAGGAGATCTTCATATTCTATCAAAATACGGTTCCACCTACACCCAAATTCTGCAATGATCAGACCGACTTCTACAATTTTATTTACAACAAAAAAGTACATTAAAATTAATTTTGAAAGTCTCAGGAATTTTCCATGTGGCATGTTAGTATTATGGCACTGTAGCAAAAAAAATATGCTAAATAAATCTCAAAAAGATAAAAAGAGACAAAACAAGAAAACACCTGTTGAAGCTTTTCAATTACCAAGGTAGACATTTTTATCATATGTAGGTAACAAGGAGAGCACTAAAGCAGTGTTGGGGAGTTTAATGTTGGTATTCAAACTTTGGAAACTGATATCCAAGATAACTTAAGTAGAAGTCAAATGTCATCCATAAGTTAATTCTGCCTAAGACTGCTACAGAAGGGTTTACAAACTGATCTCCATCTTTAAAATCAAAGTGTAAAAACTCAGGATTTTATATTCAGGTTTTTTAAATTACAGATGGCAATCAAAACTTCTTTGGGAAGACAAAGGAATCTCTGTTTGCAACAAGACAAGTCAGATATCTTTGAAATAAGTGGTATTGCTTACAGTCAAGAAATTGATGCTTAATAAAGCAGAAAAGTATCCTTCTTTCTGCCACTGAAAGGCCAATTCTCAGAGATACTGACAGGGTCTGCATTCCTTCTACTAGTAACATTTCCCAAACGAACAAGTAACAGATGACTGGAATCCACTGTGATGTCTGGTGCCTTAATCAAAACTGAGTTGCTCTCACCAAAATTAAAAGGTGTTTCATCATGTCTTTAGTCTCAGCAATGCACCATGTCTCATGGAGCTTCCCTGTAAGAAGGGTCAAAAAGGCTTCTACAAATTTTTATATTTGATTATGGTGATTCCCCAAAGCGGAATCATTCACCCTGGCTCGGAACAAAGGATAATGTCTGTGGAAAATTTTGGTGGTTCACAAGATTAGCTGTTCTAGCAAAGTAGTAAGATAATAAATACTCTAAACCTGTGGGTTCCACTGCACTGAATGTTTATGCTATGATGCTGCTTGAATTCTAAGGAGTGCCAGGAAAGGCAGGGGGTGGGAAAGGGAGACAGAGCTATCAGGAAGCAGATTCCCTATATACTTGTTATCTGCTACTGTAACTTCATGTTTTCAGAGCTATTTATTGCAAATGTGTTAAATCAAGAGACACTGCTAAAAAAAAGGATTTAGCACATAGAGATACCAAACATGATCCATACAGAACCCAAAAATCTTAGGGACAAGACCTGTTCTTCTGTTTACTTTAGCAGAACTTACAGCACATGAAATCCATATGACTACAGCACCACAGGGTACTCAAAGAACCTTGACATTTCAGCCTGACTGGGAATTAGGGTGCCAGAACAGTAAAAATAAAATTACTCAGCATGGAAATCATAGAACTTGGCAACTGTTTATTCTTGAGATGCCAGGGAACCAAATGGCATGGATTCAGTGAGGTTAAGAACTTCAATTGGTTAATTAACTATCTGAAAACAAACTTTATAATCCATATTTTGTTTTCAAAATATTATACACTGGACACTCAGTTGCTGGTACACCCCCCACCCATTTGCATCCATAGATTCAGGCTGACTTGCAAATAGAACAGGCGTGTTCATCTCTGCATTAAATGCAACTACTAGTAGTTTTTACTTTCTTAAAAACTCAATTAGAAGACACACAGAACACAGAAATGAAACACACACAGTCACACAATAAATGTTTTATGATTCAGTAAAATCCTGCTTGCAATACATTAGCCCTTTTATAATTAATGTGAGCCTACAAACCACCACTACCCTGGCTGTGTTGAGCAGTGACCTTCTGCTAAAGCAGAAATCCCCCAGGCAGCCTGAGATGGGCACCCTCAAGTCATCCCTGTCTGTCACTGTCTCAGCTGTCACTCCACACTGCCTGCTCACACCAGCTGCAGGGCAGGTGGGTGACAGGGGGGTGTCACAGCAGCCCTCCAGCCTGGCCTCACTTGGCTGCTTCAGCTTGTGCTTCATGCTCCAAAGCACGTCAGTTTTTAAGGCTGCACTAGGCCAGCTTGGAGAAACTTCTTAAGAAAGAGTTTTACCAAGAATTTGCTACTTATTTCCTCTGCATAAGTATCATTCCATCCACAGGTTTAAAAAAAATAGTGTTTTTAATTAGTTGAAAGTCAAAACCAAACTTCCATCAGGGCACAAGAAAAATGCCAGTCACCACACAAGACTGCAGGCTTTCCCACAGGCAAGCAGCCTTAACACACAACCTTACAGAGAGAGATAAAGGACACAAAGTTGCACTGGTACTTTTAATGCCTGGTTGGCACCTTCTGTTATCTCAGAAAGACTCACCCTGCTTCCTCCGTGGTCCCACTGCTACTCTGGATGCCCACTCCTGCCCTACCCAACTGTCAGTTTACCTGGAAAATCCAAGCGAAAGCTATCCCATGTGCCTCCAAGCTGCAAAGGAATGCAAATCCACCAGGTTTTAAAATAACTACATGTTACTCAGGGTTGATATTGACATTTTCTAAATGGCCACTCATTCCTTGCAGAAACAGTCAAAGACAAAGGTGCGAGGCAGTCCAGGAGGAGCCACAGATAGTCATCAGCTACATGGCCATACTGCATAGACGACTGAGAATCTCAGTCTAAAAAAATCAGTATCAAGCCTCAAATGAATGATTTTACATATCTACAGAACAAAAAAAAAAAAAACCAGTGCAGAGTAATGTCGTTATTAATACAAATAATATGCATGTACATTATGGATGTTCTTTCATTTCACAGATGTGATTTTATTCTGTTACAGCCATCATGACTTATATTTAAGCTTGACAATACAGAGAAGATATTTAAATGAAAGTCAGCAGACATTTGCTTTACACTTGATAATTACAGGGATCTCTCCCTATAGAGAGAGATAAAAAGGCATTAGTTATGGTCAATACTAGAGGGGGTAATTGCGCATTACAGCAGTGATGATCCTTATTACACTGAGTTTCAAGAGCTGTGAACAGAAAAGAATATTCTCAGCATAAAACTACACAAGAGCTTTAGCAGAAATGAAGAGCAGAGACTACTGTGACCATGCCATATTCGTGTATCCCCTGGCAGGTCATTAGATTCTCCATTTTGCAAATCTTCCCACACAGCTTTTACAAAGATCCATGACCACATTAAAAGCACCATGTTACTTATAGCTGAAAAAAAGAAGGCTAAAAAAAAATCCCACAGGAACATTGATTTGAAAGAGAATAAAACTGCTTGTGAGATGTTTCCCCAGACAATCCACCACAGTGAAATGAATGCCTACCACAACGTAATAGCCCTTCCTATTCCCCATAGTAAAGCACCAATAAGATTTGTCAGACAGACAGGACTGCACTTCAACATGGATAAAAAAACTCCAGTTTTTAAGGATGGAATTTTTACAGCTCCTCTGGACAACTTGCTGCAAATAAGATACACAATAGAACTTCATGCTCAATTCCATGACAGCCACATTTTTGTGTAAATATTAAATACTCTCCCTAATCCTATTTTTGTCTAACTCTCAAACGTTCATACAAAAAACAGCACAGGAGGCAGCATTTGTCTCTTCCGAGTTATTTTTGTCTCTTAAAAAATCCACTCCACACATTTTGGAAAGCATTGTTCCTGCCACCCGGGGTCACTTTTCACCTAGTGTCAGTGGATATACATTAACTACAGTGCATGATTAAAAATACCTACAGCGTTTCACAGGATGACCTAGAGCAAAGTTGATCTGCACAGTTGAGGCTATTTAGAGGCATTTTTGAGATAGTGTCACTGTATTAATGGAAGACAGTGACTCTCCAGATAATAGTCCACTTTAGATGCAATGTGTCTAACCAGTCAGTGGATTGGTACACAAACCCTCCTCTCTACAACTAGAGAGGATACAACTTGTGCTGTTAAACCTGAGATGTGCTGTTTGACCTTTCAGTGCTAGCAGATTGCTTTTCAATCCCAAATTACTGGGAAAAACAGTTACATTTTCACAAAACTAAACAGCTATCCTGCAGCAGCTGGTCTCCACTAGAGGCTCTTGAGTTCAGCACCACTACTAGATCACACTTTAAACCATGATCCAAATGAACTAAAACATTTCAGATTAGTTAAGTTCCATGCCTGATCCTACCCAAGTTGCCAGATCCTGCGAGTCACTCAAAATACAAGCTATAAACAGCAGACATCTTTGCTGTTTGTTTGGCACAACACAAACTTGTATTCATACAACTGAGACACAGAAAGCACTCCATCTGCCTCTCAGTTCATGAGCCCCTCATCGCTCACTTCTTCACCTGGAAAAGACTGTAAATAAACCAACCTGTTTGGCCAACTGGTCCTTCTTCACCAAGCCAGTGGCTGCAGCAATGTTCCCTGCTCCTTCCACCGTCTTCTGTGCCACCGCCGTCACTCCCGTCACCACAGCTCCCCCAACATTGGACACCTGCTCTTTGGTCTTCTCAGCCACTGAGGAGAAGCAGAAGATGGAAAAAACACATGATGCCTCTGGGAGCTGTAAGTTTTTCAGAGAACTTATCACTGACAGCCCAACATCATGAAAAGCCATAAGGCCATAAGGCATAAGTTACATTTTCTGTACCCCAAGTAGATCTTAAGAAATTAAACTGTCCACCTGGTAATGCTGGAGCAGCAGAGGTAAAAATAAGTTTTAGCTGAGGCTCAATTTCTTTCATGTGAGAGATATCTGACATTTTGATTCATGTCTAACTCCAGGGAAGAAAAGTCATTATTTAGGTGCTCTTATTATGTCCATCTCACTGTATAATATATCCTAGTTTGGAAATGCATTCCAATTAGCCCACCAAACTGCATGACACAAGGCATGGAAGATGTGATTTTTTGCATTAGACTCAAAAATTGTTGATTATTCCTTTTTTATTTTCTAAGATCTATTTCATTAAAAAGTAGATCTATCAGTGCTCAACCAGAGCATTTCAAACAGAACCTTTTATCTGACCCCCTTGAGATTTTTGCCCCAATGCTGATACATAATATACTAATTCATAAAAAGACTGAATGTCAAAGCAAACTGGATTAACAGCTAACTTCCAAGCCCCAGGGAAACAACAACTCATTTAGCCTACATATACATCAGCAGTTGCCATTCTACCTTTCAGAATATCACTGGGGTTTTTCTGCTCATTCATCCCCAAGGGCTCTTTCTGACAGCAGCTTGAACTACAGTGAAACTGCTCTAAGAAAAGGGATGGAATGACTTCATGCCTTCAAGTTACATACCCAGACTTTTAGTAAAACACACATGTACTCCTCTAAACAAGGGAATGTTTTTCAAAAACATCTATCATATATCTTTGCCATTCTAATTAATCCTATACTTTCCTTCAGGCTAAATCCCATCTGATCCATAAAATGTATTCATAGCTTTATCTGCCTCCTTTACGAGCACAGGACAGATTCTGCTTCAAAGTTAGGCCACCATTTCTGCGGGTTTTTTGGGAAGCACATATGAACATTAGACTTTCTATGGATAAATTACATTTCTTTAATTCCTTACATAAAGGGCGCCAGTTGTCCATATCACAGGGCAGGCAGCATGCATTAATATGATTGATAATAAATAGCAAAAATTAGGAAAAAGCTAGAAAGCTAAACATGACTAATACAAATTTTTTTAAAGACCCAAATTATAAATATCTGCTCACTGAAAATTGAGGCAGATAATTTAATGCTCATTCTAGCTAATTTAAAGGGAAAAGTTAGTAACTAATTAAGTATTATCTCTTATGACCAGGAGCTTTCATTACAGAGTAGAACAACAGACTACACATTTTCTGAAATTAGAAACAGAAAAAGTCTGTTTCAAATATCTCCCACACTACACATGCTAATAACCTAAAAGTTCATGAGAAATTTCCTGGTATACATCCACTACTCTGCTGCCATGCTTCTTTTGGGGGGGGGATGGAAAGATAATCAAAAGCGGGTTTTGCTGAAAAGCAAATGTTGCCCTCAGGGAAGGTTTGACTTTTGCTAGCAAGTGCAAAAAGACATCTGTTAAGATGCCCCATTTGATTATTACCAGCTTCAGACCACAAAAAGCTTTGGATTTTATGCATGAAATTCATATACAAAGCTTTACAGTAGGTTCTTGCAAACATATGTCTTCAGATGTATGTCCTCATAACTTGCTGTATCTTGCAAAGCCTACTGAGACCTGCTTGTGCTTGGAGTCTTTCAGAAAGCAATTGGGCAATGTTATGAAACAAACTTATTCATGCTGTTCTATATAAATCCCACAGGTGATGCAAAAAGAATTCTAAAAAAATTGAGTAGCATGTTGTAAAAGCAGATTCAAAACCCAATTTTCCAATAAATATTTAAATTTTAAAAAAAGAGGAAATATGTTCTGGGTACATTTCAGTACCGCTTTTTATTTATTTCTTTCTGGGAGAGATGCTGGGGTGCATGCAAAGCAGCACAACCAGCAAGTCAAGGGAGGGGATTCTGCCCCTCTGCTCTGCTGAGACCCCACCTTCAGGGCTGCATCAGCTCTGGAGTCCCAGCACAGGACAGACCTGGACCTGATGGACGGCGTCCAGGGGACACCACCAAGATGATCAGAGGGATGCAGTGCCCCTCCTATGAAGACAGACAGAGCTGGTGAGAGCCTAATTGTGGCCTTCCTAAAGTACCTAAAACCCTACAAGAAAGGTGGAGAGGATCCTGTGATCATGTTGGGACAGGGCAGGAGTAGAATACTTCAAACTAAAGGAGGATAGGTTTAGATACAGAAGAAATTCTTTACTGTGAGGGTGGTGGGGCACTTAACAGGTTGTCCAGAGAAGCTGTGGATGTCCCATCCTTGGAAGTGCTCAAGGCCAGGGGGCCATCAGCAACCTGATTTAGTAGAAGGCATTTCTGCCCACGTAAGGGGGTTAGAATCAGATCATCTTTAGGGTCTTTTCCAACCCAAACCATTGGGTTTGAGTTTATAATTCAGGATCCTTTCACTCTGTTAAATTCTTTTGTATGGAAGTGCCACACATTGTTTTGAAAACTTCCCTTTCCAAAAAACGCTGAATGGCAGAACATGTAAAGTACAAATTCAGTAGGCTTGATGCTGACAAGGGCTCAGTTGGCCTTGAGCAGACTCATCCCCTCTGATAAAATGATAAAGCATGGTTGTACTGTGCTGATGGTCACAGACACTATTAGTTTTATTATCTCAAGCTCTTGAAGCACCTTCACCTCAAAATATGAAGAAACAGAGCGGAACTGAGTGCCCTGTATGCTGCAGTATAAACCACCTGATTCTCAATGCCATTATTACCCCCACATTTCTTACACTATGTTGTCATGGCAGGTACAACCACCTACCATGAGCAACTACCCAGTGGCTGCTGTTCCCCCTACTACAGGATTTTGGGAAGGCATTGTCTCAAGTACATTTCCTCCTCCCAGCAACACATTATCCTAGGAAAGGCCTAGAACACACAAACTCAAATGAAAAAGGAAAGAATCAGGCCAGCAACACTGTTACTGGCACAACAGTAAGATACTGATAAAAGTAGTAACAAAAGCAGTGTACTTAAGACTGCTTCTATTTCAGACAGCCATGGTTTAACCCCAGCTGGCCACTAAGCACCACACAGCTGCTCATTAACTTCCTCCCCCAGCAGGATGGGGAAGAAGAGAATTGGAAAGGTAAATGGAAGAAAACTCAAGGGATAAGTATGGTTCAATTGAAATAAAATAATAGTAATAAAAATTATAACAAAAAGGAAAACAAAAAAGAAAGAAAGGTATAAAACCTACAGGTGATGCAAATTCAAACAATTGCTCACCACCAACCGATGCCCAGCCAGCCCCCAAGCAGATGACCCCCACTGTCACAGACATCTTTTCACTAAAAATCCTTTCTTAGGATTTTTTCCTTCTGAGAAGCTGAGAGACTTCAGAAACAAAATGTAAACAATGGTTATCTGCTGCTGTGGAATGCAACAGGTGGATCCATGATTGGTCTCATGTGGATGTTTGGAATTAATGGCCAATCACAGTGCAGCTGGCTCTGTCTGTCTGAGCCACAGACCTTTGCTATTCTTTCCTTTCTATTCTTAGCCTAGCCTTCTGATGAGAAATTCTTCTTCTATTCTTTTAGTATAGTTTTAATGTAATATATATCATAAAATAATACATCAAGCCTTCTGAAATATGGAGTAAACATTCTCGTCTCTTCCCTCATCTGAAAACCCCTGTGAACACTGTCACACCCCACCAACCTTGCCCATAGTTTTAGTGCTCAGTATGATGCCACATGGTGTGGAATATCCTTCTGGTCAACTGAGGTCAGCTGTCCTGGCTCTGTCTTCCCCAATTCCTTGTGAACCCCCATCCTTCTCACTGAAGGGGTGAGGCGAGAAGCAGGAAATGCTTCCATGTGTAAGCCCTGCCCAGCAGTAACTACAACATCCCTATGTTATCCAGCACAAATCCCAAACAGCCCCATACCAGGTACTGTGAGGAAAATGACCTCCATCCCAGCCAGCAGCAGCACACAGACACAGCATAAGAAAGCTGACACAGGAGTTACCATGGAAGATCTCTCACATGCTGCTTCAGAAATCAGAGCCATGAAGATAAATTGAGCAAACTATATAAATAGCACAGTTTGGTAAAAGCAATCACAGTAAGGAGAAAATCTTTTCTGTCTCTAAGGAATACCTAAACATCAGCATCATTACCTGAGTGACTTTAATAATGAGATCCAGCCTGGTGACCCTAGAGCTCTGAAAACCCCACAACAGGAGAAGAAAAACCAAAATAAGTTTCCAGTCTCATTTATTTTACTGCTTACACCAAGTAGTAATAGGGAAAGCACTAAGTGTGCACAAACAAATCAGTTCAGAATGCAGGGGGTTGATTCCAACTTAGTCAATTTATCTGAATACCAGGTTGCTTAATGACCTTAAGCCATTAAGTCTTTGTGAAATTGATATTTGCTCTGCATCACAGTGTTGAGACCCAGAGGAAATAAGCTTCTGCAGAGCTTGCTGTGCTATGGCCTGATTACTTCTTATCTATTCAGAGACTGTCCATTCCATTAAATGACGCTGGGACAGTGCACAGTGACCACACCAAGGGTGAGTTTAATTTCTAATACTGACTACAGCACTGTGCAAAAAGTATTAGCATTGAAGTTGTCTTTGCACTACCTATTACAGACAACAGGGCAGCATACAGTATCAATGTAAAACCTCTGGAGCAATTCAAAATAATAACTAGTTACTCTCAACCTTGAACAATAAAAGTAGATTCAAACCACAGAATTTCTCTGAATTGATGAACTTAGTCTTATTGTACCAAATATACTTTTGAGTATATATTTCAAACAGTAGGTTTGTCTTAAGTACTTGAAGAACTCATTTACAAAGATGCCATAAATATGGTGGTTCTTTAATTTATGCAATTTTCTGTAAGATACCTGATGGAGTTCAAGAGCAGGAATACCAATGACTAAGAACATTAAGAAGAACAAGAATGATCTTGAATAAAGAATTAAGCCAAACACCTGACTATGGTTTACTATTATCAATATTGTGTCTTCACTCACATGATTGAAGGACTAAGAGCTTTTTTGCCCCGACTTATTTACAAAGAGTTCTTTATGCAGAATATCTGGAGATGGACTGTAAATATTTCATCTTTGATACTGTTCATTTCTGGGAGATAGGCAAGATGAGTAATTACGCATTTACAGTCAAAGGCCAAGAGACATTTCAATCAGGAAGTCAAGTCTAAACACAGGGCATACACCCCATAAAACCAATAAGCAAAGCTGCTTTTATCAGAAATTCAGAGAAAGGGTGAGCTGACAACACACTTATCATATTCCAATGAATATGGAATATTCATATATATCATTCACAGCCTGGAATCCTCATTTCACAGTATCTTGATGTCAATAAACCTGGTACAACCAGGTCACATTTAAAGCAAGAAACACCTCAGTCTAGTAATTCTGGGTTTGAAAATGAACTGACCAAAGAATGCAATTAGGTTTTTTAGCTCTTCAAGGTGTGTCATTTCAGTAGCGTAGGGGCCTAAATCACAACTTATTCAAAGACAGCAAAGCTATCAAGATTATGGAATTCAGGCATTAAGAAAAGACTGACTGCAAAACCACAAACACTCATTTTGATCTGTGATTCTAGTTTGTATCTGACTGTCTCCAACCTCTCAAACCATTTTTATTTACATAACCAAGTGTTTATTTCACCTCAGGTTTCACATGATGCACTGGGGAGTTAATATCATAAGACCAGCACAGCTTGTGAACTCCCAGTCATATGAAAAGAGACAAGCAGGTCTTCACAAGCAACTTAAAAGGCATTTTTGTCACGTCAACTTTAACAGCATTGACTTAAATGGATTTGATTTCTACACCAACTTCACTAGCATCTCTGTCTTAATGTTACACCTCACAGAATCACTACAGTGAACCCAAGTCAGTTTTTATCTACCTTCTCTTCTTGCCAGAAGAACTATTAATAGGCTTCTCATTATTTTTTTATTCTTAAAATGTGTCCAAGCACTTGCTCTGTTCTTACACTGGCAAATCCACACTGTTTCATTTTGGAAGCCGTGGCCTCTAGATTTTGCCTGAAGTCTTCTCTTCTCACTGACATAGTTCAGCCTGTTCACTCCCTATTCATTTTCCATTTTCACACAACAGCCAAACATCTCAACCAGCTTGAAAGGACAGAAGGTGGCAAATTACAGCACAGAACCCATTATTTCCAAGTTTTGGGTGTTTCACTTTGTGTCACCTGTTTCCTAAAGTGTGTGAGGAGCAGCTACTGTTTTGCCTAAAATCAACAGTAACTTCTCTAAATTTTCTGTTCACAGGCGCAGCACATCACAGGTGTCTCCCCATTATGTTTTGGCTGTTTTGTACCTTCCAGAAGAAAATTTAAGGTATTTTAAAACCTATTAAAAATTCTATTCACCCACTGAAAATTCCCTGCCTAATTAAATATATTGCCAGCACATAAAGAGAGGCACAGCATTTGGGATGAGTAGTTTGTTTCAGGATGAGGAAGAGAAGTCCCCAACTGAGGTAGCCCACTACAATCCCAGTGCTTCAGCATGTTTCATACATGTGCAAATGCCCTTGACTTAGATTCCCACAGCATCCCAGCCTGGTGAACACCACCTCTATTAACTTGCTTCCTAGTGCTGTCAGCTGCTGCTCCCACATCTGTGATGATACTGGATGCAGGTGTCCCAAATCTCATTCTACTGCAATCCTCTACTGGTCATAGCAATGGTCCCTCGGAATATTTTTTGTAATTGAGGTCTAATGAGCTGAGATTTCAAATCTCATAACAACAGTACACATGCTCAGCCTGAGCTCTAACGGACTCTCCTCAATATTCTGTTCTATTTTGTTACTAGAAATACTCTTTTTCAACCATTTATGTGGGTTGTGTATTAAGTACTGACATTTGTTTACTTACCACTGTTTATCCTTTGCCTTGTGAGCACAATGATACACTGGCACGTGAGCTGAATGAGAGACTGGCTGTACACTGAGGAAAAAGAAATCCTTTTCTACTGTCTTATTTATTTCTGAATTTGTTAGGGGAAAAACAAATTTATTGACCATGCATTCTCCTCACATCTTCAGAACTCTCACATTCTACAGCAGAAAATTATACATTTTATTCAATGCCCTATGGTCAACTAAGGCTTTTCTGCACTCTGTAGATATCAAAGATGTCCATTCATTTTGCCCCTTAAAACAAATTATTGGTTACTGGTTTCAGTTCATACCTAAAATGATCCCTGCAAATCAATTTAAAATGTAAATTTACTCTTTCTTGGTGTAAAAATGCTATTGTAAAGATACATGCCTGGCATTAAATTCCAAGTTTGAAAGTGCTCTTGCTACTGAGAGATTAGTCATTGAAAAAAATCCAAAACACTCATAACTGTGACAAATTCAAATCAAAACTCTGAAATTTGTTTCTTTCCTGTAAGCCATTTCCATTCAGTCTTTGCACCCTACCAGATCTCTCAATTTTCCTATGCTTTTCCATCTTTAATAAATTATAGTGCTCTCAAAAAAACTCAATTTTTAACTTTGCTCATGAAGCAAAAAAGCTGAAATCAAGAGGTAATTATCTTACCTGTTGTAACTCCATGAACAACTCCTTCCTTGGTCCTGGAACCTAAACAAAGAAAAATAATAGGCTGAAGATACATATTCTTAAGTACTGGTAAAGACTAGATAGATGATAAAGAGGGAATTACATGTAGACTGCATACTGTTGCACACAATATTTTCCAAGGTTATTAAGAAATTCAGTCTAAGGGAAGAGACAAAGCCATCAGTAAGGAACAACTGTTCTTTAAACTAATTAGCACATACTGCTGCTTAAAACATAACTGGGTGTCTTTTTCCCTACCAGCCCTCTACTTGCCCTTGTCAAATTCCATAATTTGGCTACATTTCAGGGATTAGTATCCATCTGTGGACTATGATGCTTAACAATGTGCAATTAACAGAGTTTATGGCTCCTAGTTAATCATCTTACCTAGTCTGCCAGAGATAGGATGACATTTTACTTTTCTTACCAACACAGAAATGACCTTATTTGTAATGCATTTTTTTTGCTGTCATTCAGTATTTGAGACATTATAATTTATACTTCTGACTTTATACTTATAACAGAAGCAAATGCATGAGCAGAAAAATATTAGGGGAAAAAAAGCAACTTTTTGTCCAAAATTCTTTGCAGTAATACAATTAAATACAGAAACACAATATAAGCTCATTCATCAATATGTGCCACTTGCTACTAGTGCAAATTTATGCAACTTTAGCCATGTAGTTCTGACACTATTGGATTGATTACAAGATTGAAAAGGCTCTCTCACCCACAGGCAAGAGTAGAATAATAATCTGTGATAAAGACAAGGGAAAAAATACTGCATCAAGTAAAATGAAATGTCCCTTTAGCTAATGATGATGTTAAACAGCTGGGAAGTCTTTTTCCCTCTTTATTCCAAATTTATCATTAAAAAAAGTTGGTTTTTCTCTCATTGAAAAATATTTACCATTGAACAAGAGTTCAAGTGTTTCATTGTATACAGTTCATGCCTAACACCTGTTTTAGGCATTCGGTGCTCAATTTTGTACCACCATGAGACTTGAAGAAGCAAAGCACATCCTGGAATTCAAGCAGATGATGGTCCTGCTGACTTCTAGCAACTAAACAGCACTGTAGGCTTACCATGTGTCTACTGGAATACTTAATATTAAGCACATGCTTTTAAAGGCATTGCTAGACCGGATCAACATCTTGTTCATGTTTTTGAAAAGACTGTTTGCAAGCCAAGCCATTATAGACATGGCAACCTGTGAATTAGCAAGTAGCCAGTTCCCTAAGGCCAGAAAGGGATGGATGGGGATGGAAAGGGATGGTAGGACAGAATTCCACAGGGACCTGTGCAATACACACTTCTCCAGAGGGACCTATTCCAAGTCAATTCTTACTTTACTCACCCAGGTAACAGTGCTATAACCACAACTCACACAGAAATGCTGATCTTTTTTGTGGAAGACAGACTTTTCTTTAAAAAAAGCTCAGCTCACAGACCCATATGGAATGGGGGTATGTATAGCCAGATCCATTAATTGGCAAACAACCAGCTGGTTGGTGTTCCAGAGCCTACAGCATATGTTAGAGCACAAGAGCACTTGCCCCACTGCTGCATATTTGCATGCAAGAACCTGTTCCTGCCATGGCAGCTACAACAGCATCCAGAAGCACATGAGGAGCTGCCAGAAAAGGCCTATAAATAACAACAGCTGAATTCAGTAGGATGACTTCTGGCTAGCCATGAAGGAAAGTTGGTTGTCCACACTTGTTCCAGGATAAATTAGCTGTCTTTCATCCTGGCATTGCCAAAACACCATCAGTCCTGCTCACTGTACGCTGCATAACAAGGGGAACAGAGGAATCAGAGTAGGAATAATATAAAGACCAATTAACAGGACTCTAACCTAAACCAAGAAGAAATAGTAGTACGTGGTAATGCCACTTTTCCTAGCTGTAATAGACATCTGTGTGAGGGGAGGGAGAACACTAAACTCAATTTTTGGGTTTTTTCCAATTATAAAAAATACCATAGGGTCTCTTCATGATTTATTACCATGGCTGTCACTGTGCCAGAATGAAGGAATGTACCAGCAGTTTGCAAATACACTCATTTCTGGACTATTTGAGACCAATGGACTACTGACATTGCTTAGTCAGAGTTGGTTACAGACTGGGAGACAAACCCAAATCAGAGGAAGGGGCAATCAACATTTAAGAAAAACACTTCCTTCCAAGTCCTGAAGCCATTATTCTACCAGACCAACACTGAGTTCCTCAATTACTCTGCTGGCTTTTCTACCACCAAGGGAAAATAAGAACCATTATGAAAAGAGAGTGGAAGAATTTGGATGCCTTTGCCAAATAGGTCATGACTACTCTGCTCTACTCTAAGGCCACGTGCCAGCACAGGGAGTAGTAAACAACTGTCAACCACACTGCTGCTAATAAACTATTCCTTTGTTCTGAGAGCTTATGACACAACAAAAACAACCAGACTGGAAACTTCCATTCCTGAACATGCAACATGCACTCAAGAGTCAACTGAGTAGAAACTCCAGCTCCCTGGAAGCACACAGAAGCTCAGCAGACATCATGAACACTGCATTGTCAAGAGTGTGTGAGCACATCCTCCTTACTCAGTTCCTGGTTTCAAAGCAAGTGGGGATTAAGTACTGCTACTCACTTCCTCTCTGCTTCACACTAAAAGCTCTTGAAAGCTACAGAAAGATGCAGTTTTATACCTACAGCACACACAGGACTGCTGAGCCTTAGTCCTTCTTTCTAAACAATGACCAGGCCATTTTCTGACATCAAGAAAGGTCCTGATGCTTGAATGAGTTAAGACAACACCACCAACTTCAGTCAGCCAATGCTGAAGCCCATTGGCAGAGAAATTTAAGGGGAAAAAAACCCCAATACCTGAAAGCATAAAAAACCACTGTAGGCTGCATTTAAGGGATCTTGGGTACTTAAAAGGAGGCCAGACAGTGGACTGAGGGAAGGAAGTAGAGACTTCAGCATGGACAGGGGAAAAAACAAAAAAAAAACCCACCTCAATTAATCCTCCAATCCACTGCCCTCCCACATAGCTCTAAGTTTCTCCCTTTGCTAAGAGAAATTTTCTTTGTGCCAAAAAAAATGCCAAAACCAAAACAAGAATAAAAGAATTAGAATGACCACATTTCATCCCAAACAGCAGCTGTTGTTAATAGAACTCTTACCAGGTAGAATTAGGTTATAGTCTTTCACATAATAGTTAAGAGCAGCTTGGACAGAAAAGTCCAGATGCTTTCCACATTTACTTAAATTGCACTGATGCCAGTGGGAAGCCACATCACCTAGGGGATCAGGACCAAAGACTCTGCATCTTAACTCTCCACCAGCAATTGGAGGCTGAATGTTATGAAACTGAAAATGATTAACAGGTCCCACTCAGCCCAGTGTTGTTAGGCTCTTTTTTTGCAAGATGTCAGGCAGCTTTCACAGTAAAATCTGGCTGTGAATCTCAAATCTGAAAACCCAACTATAGAAAAAGGGAGTGAGAAGTCTCCACAAGCTCTAATGAATTGTGCTGCTCCTCTCCTCTGCTCATAAAGGGGCTTCACCACCTTTTGCACTGCAGTCATTATCAGCCTGCAGAAAAAAAGATTATCACACTGGCCTCTGCTAATGCTGCACAGGGGAAGAAACACCTCTGCTGTGTGCTTGGGAAGTAGACAGAGAAACACGCAGCTCCTCCTCTCCCTATTTGAACTTGTTGAGATGTCCTGCCTGTATGGGCAAGCACACAGCTGGGCACAAGCTGCCAGAGCTTCTGGAGACAGCTTCCAACCAAAGGCTCTTTTGCCTGCACAACAAACTGTGCACCTGGCCCTTGCCTCCTGAAAAGGAGGCACCTGGTGGGAGAAGGATCCTCCACCATTACTACAGTCACATGCACAGGTCCCTACCACAGCTCAGGGCTCTGCAGTCCCCAGTAATGTCTTAAAATTCTTGGAAAAAAATAGCAAGCCTGCCCTCCAAAGCTCAACCGCAGCAAAAGCATCTCTGAGGACAACAGGAAATCTGTTGCCTTTGGGAACAGAACTAGGTTCAAATGTTATTACGGTCTGGAGAACAGGTCAGAAACAAAGATTAATTTAGCACACAATGCAGGTTTCTAATACAAAGAAATCAATGACCCCAGAAGTATGGCCAGGGCTTCAAGAAAACAAAATAAAGTCCTACCTCTGGAAAATAATTCCAACCTCTAGCACAATATACAGTGGAAGAACATCTATTTTGCTGTCTTGAAAATGAGCAGATGCTCATTTTAAAATAGAATCATCCTACAATTAGTGCTCAAAATGACTGCCATCCCTGTTGGCGAGAGCACTGAGCTTTGCTATGGCTTAAAAGGGAGGAAGTATATTCCAAATGAGTAGTCCACACTATCTGGAGCAGAAATAATTTCTTACAGACTGGCACTAGGCTGCAAGAGGGAATCCAAAAAAGGCACTGGAATACCAGAGATCTCAGTACTCCCATTGAAAAGAAATGCCTCTGGTTTTCAGCTCTGTTTAACTTCTCTCTGTTATGTGAGCACATCTCCCTCAGTACACAGAGTGCCCATTACAGAACTGACCTGCTACAAAATCAACAGAACAGAAATGACCTACAGAAAAGGATCTCTTTTCCCCCTCCATTCTTTTATAGACTGGCTTTATTTGATGAATAAGAGAAACAGATCCATAATCATTTTTTTATAAATAACCACTTACTCATAGTCTTGGCAGATTGTTTTTCTGTGAATTTTTCATGACAGCATTTGCAAGACACTTTTCAAAAAGCCCAACACTTGCTAAATGAAGATGACTATCCTGCATGAAAGTAGCACTCAGGGATTTGAAAATAATTTTATCCCAGGCTCTGTGCAAGACTTGTTTGGCCTAGAATAAGACACTAACAACTGCTCTGCTACCTTGGGGTCTACCTGCCCTACCTCATTAACTGTAGAGGCTCTTCCTTGAGAAGTGGTGGAAAATATTTGTCATGAATTTGCAGTAGTAATTACAGAACATGAAAATAATTTCAGAAGAAGCCATTTGGCCATACAAAATGTTACCCTCAACATACCAAGCAGTCTGTACGTCTACTACTCAACTCCTGAGCTAACTGCTCAAGTGTATTCTCCTGAAATCCTGTTCAAGCCCCAGATGCTCTGTAGAATGTTGTGAAGCTACCTTCACCTACTTCAGCTTTTACATTTTTTCACATTTATTTTACTGTACCAACCACCCCTTCAGCCTTGATCTGGCAAACTTCTTGCATGGAGTGCCACCCAATGACCTGTGCTGTAAGGCACTTGGCTTCAAAGAACCAGAGCGCAGGAAGGCACAAATTTCCTCTTGCTTCTTTTGCAATGGTCTCCTACAAGCAATTACATATATTTTTCTGCAGAAGAATGGGTCTGATGAGGATCCAGCTGTGAATGTTGGGGTGCACCAACCAGCAGAGTGCTCTCTGCTGCCCACCTACCCACATAGAGGACTCCCTCTTTCGTCTTTCCTGCTGCCTCTGCCACACCCTGCTTAGTCTTTTCTGCTGCTGCTACGACTCCCTCCTTTGCCTTGGAAAGCCCTTTCATGAACACATCCATGGCTGAAGACTTTCTTCACACAGCTCTAGAGAAAAAAAAAAAAAACAAACAACAAACAGTACACACTTTCAGTAAGGTTTTTTCAGCTTTTTATCCCAGGAAGGGGAAAAAAATATTCCAACTGAATGGAATCACAATTACTTTAAAATTATATTACTTATACCCCCAAATTGTATAGCTATATGAAACAGATATCCTATTTCCACAGAATCCTATGGAGAGGTTGCCAATAATGCAGTTCTGATTGAAAGGTGGTTCCATTGATAGAAGTACCTTCCTTGCCTACCAAGGCATCATTTCTCCCAAAGGACAGCTCTGTTCATGTGCTGAATGCAAGATTTAGTCCTGTGATTTGGTGATACTCCACCTCTCATCCAGAGGAAAAAGCCAACTTAAATAAACATCGGCAACTTAAAAAACCAAACAAACAGACCAAACTGAAAAGCAAAACGTCTTATAAATGACAAATGTTCACTTGCAAGAAAATGCCATTACAACTCAGGTCTGGACAAAATAAAAACTGCAGCATTTCCATTAGTCCAGCATTTTACACACAGTCCACATCATTCTTTTGGAAACCCAGTTTTCCTGAATGGGTTCCTTGCATGCATCACAACTGAGAAAATATTTTACTGAAAAGCAAAAGCAAGAACACAGGATTTAAAAAGCACTGCACTAAAGCTACCAAGAGAGTCCTCTGGCAGCAATACAATCCAGGGCTACACTGAAACCACTGAAACAGTAATTAAAACCCAGAATCAGCATCCCTTCAACAAATCCATTATCAGTAGAGTCTTTTCTCTTCCTCCACCCACACAAACAGAAGTGCTGCCTGTTATCTTCTCTCCTTTGCCAGAGGCTGAGTAGGAGGAATGGATGTCTAGGAAGGCATCTGGGCTGTCGCAGCTTTCCACTAACTCGTGACGAGCGTGCGAAGGAAGGCAGCGTTCGCGCTCCAGCCAGCCTGCCCACGGTACCTGCCGCCCCGGGGATGGCGGAGGGGCT
>NW_005054304.1:7298588-7299003 GCF_000277835.1 Geospiza fortis
GGGCCGCGCCGGCCCGCGGCACCCTCGGGCTCCCAAGGGCCGTCCCCGGGGCAGCGCCGCGACCAGGTGCGGGGGCACCTGGATCGAATAACACACCCCAATAACACCTGCAGAGGGAGCGAGCAGGGCGTCGCGCCCATGTATATGTGCAGGCGCATATGTAGCTATACATAGACAAACACACGAATACACGCACACAGCGAGGCACCTACCGAGGAAAGCAGAGCGGCGCGACCATATGGGCACCGCCGGACTCCCGCGGACACGCCGTCGGCACACGGCGGACACGGCGCCCGGCTTCTCCTCCCTCCCCCGTGCCCGCACGGGAACGTGCAACAGGATACCTCTATCTCTATCAGAGACACACACCTATAATTCCATGCAGACACACACACACACAGCCCGCCCCGAGCGG
>NW_005054304.1:7299087-7315683 GCF_000277835.1 Geospiza fortis
CGGGAGGATGCGCCGCGGGAGGGAGGAGCGGAGGCTCCTGCTCCCGGTTGAGTATGCAGCCCCCTGCTATGCCCACCCTATCACGTCCTCCGTGGCGGTGAGGTGGGAGGCGTGATTAACTCGGGGCACCTGTTTGCTGGGCGCCGAGCAAGGGTAGAAGGCGTGCCGGGCGACTTGGCCCCGCTGGGGCTTCGCACAGTCACCAATCCCTCCAAAGGCTGGAGCGCTTCGTCTTAGAAGTGTTAGGAGGTTGTTGATGCGGCACAGCCCTGAGTCACTTCACCAAAGCCTTAGAGAATCCCCCCCAGCTTCTAATTCTTTTTCATTTACTTCCCAATCTTCAACCCTGAATGACTGCAGTTCAATGTCACCGTTCTCACAAGATTCATGATCCCAGCTCATTTTAAGCACGGGAGGTGGTGCTCTTGCAGGTGTAATTCGAGTCTTAACTCTATTGCGCACAGACGAGAATTTTCATCCCAAATGAAGAGCAGTAGGGCCAGTCTTGCCCAACCCTTACATCCTCCACCACACAATCCATGGCCGCTGCCACCTGAATCTTAAACTGAGGCAGAGAAGTCACTTTCTCCCCACAAAGGGAAGCCTATCAAACTTCTCTATTTTGGTCACAGAATTTAGGCATGAAAAGCCAAGACCAGTAGGAGACAAGGCACTAGAACAGATGGACCTTCAGCTTCAGTACATCAATTCAAATCCTGCAAGACTTACAGAAACAGCTTGGGTTTTACTGCACTCCAAAAGGAGAAACAGAACATGGCATAGATGAGATACAAGGTTGTGAGCTGCAAGGAGCATCTTGCATCCATCATCACTTGCAGATAGCTAATGCATCCCTGGTTTTGTTTTCATGCAGAACATGTAATGCAGGGTCTTATTCTTGTCAGGTTTCTTTGTAAATAACATTTCTGTATTGTTTGGTAATCTTTCTTTTGCTTCATTCTACTAGTATTTTTAATCAACCAAGCATTAGGCAGCAGATTTTACTTCTTTGTGTAAGAATGTTCAGACTGGTAATACAAATCATTTTCTCATAATTCTGCCCTCAAGAAAACCTTAAAAAAACCCCAGAAATTAAATTACATAAGGTACCTCACCTCATTCATCCTGTGCAGCACATCTGTAGTTAGTAGTGCAACAGCTAGATGTGGAATTTCTATTTTCTTCCTATTTTGGGGAGAGGACAATAGGTACAGTTCCAGACAGTAAATAAAATCATATTCTTTGCACATGTTAACTGGTCCAATTTATGTATCTTAGTATGTAAACTGGCTCATTGAAAACCCTTGTCAGTCATTCTCTAGTACCCTGAGCAGTAAACTTAGACCCCAAATTAGAATTAAAGTGAATCTTGCACTCCTTATGTAAGTACTATCTTCCAGATTTAAAGAAGGCTTTTGTTTTTCCAGCATGCAAGTGACTATGAGTATGAAATGTTGCTTTTTATTATGCTGATATAAACGTAGATCTACTTATAGTATTTAATTATGTTAGGAGAAACAGATAATCCAGTATGATAAACAACCTTGTGCATTTATGGCTCTGTTTCTGAAAACTTTACAAAGACGAGCTCAGATATTTGCAACTCCTAGGTTTTGCAAGCATTCTTTTTTTTGCCTTGTGTTTATCAAAGGCAGGCATTATGTTCTGCTGTTAAACAAAGTAACAGCTTGTCCTTTAGCAAAATCATGCAGCTAGAAATAGAGAGATAAAAACAAGAGGGGTAAAAGCAAGAGGGATCAGTTGCCACAGCAGAAGTAAAGCTTAAAATTTCAGCTGTAGTATTCAAACTAGGCAGCTGTTAAATTCTAAATCATTGGATAAGAGGCACAGTAAGAAAACACAGGGTACAAATGTTGACACAAGAAATTCTTCATTCTGAAAATGAATGGGACTTAGGTGGAAACCAGAATTAAATATGGTAGAGAGTGGGCATTGTATCTCCAAGGCAATTGCTATTTAAACCACATTGTCTACAACAGCTGGCTGGGGCTTTTTTTAGGTTGTCTCTTCGGTACTATTAGTATCACAGTAAGTTCTCCCCTGAAGCCTTTTCTGTCTGAAGAAAGGATGGTAGCAAACAGATTGCCCACTGATCACATTTAAAACAAATCTTTATTTAATGACACTGTTTACTTCACATGAGCATCTAGAGCAAAAATCAATTAAGTAGTACTAAAATCTTCTTTACTTTATCTTGCCTTGCAGGCTAACTTATTGGTTTAGTTGCTAGTGATCAAGTATATCTACTTTATCACTATGAAAAGGACAATTATGGACAATTGAAAAAGGCTGCAGAGTAAAATTGATCTCCATTTACTGGTTTTGGATTACTGACTCACACAGACTCCCTGTGTTACCACAGGACTGATAGGTGATGCTCCTCAGAGGAAAGGTTCCTTTGAACACCTGAAAGTGGCAGTATGAAGGGAAGCTGGCTTAGGGCACTGTGTTCACAGTTAACATTGATTACTCCACTTCAAGGCCCTTCTACTGATTGCAGATAATCTGAAAATGGTCTTAATTGAATAAATACATTAACTGTGAGAAACTGTGAACACTTTATGCACATATAGTCCAGTATTTTGATTTCTTACAGAACAGTTTACTATGTGGATTTCTTTAGAGGCAACTGGGAGTTCAGATCAGTTTCCTAGACTCTTGCGTCAGAATGTTTGCATTTCTATTCCCATTCAGCTCCCTCTGTGAACCATTGCTGTCTTTACAGACCATGCTGTAACTACCTGTGCACATAGCCCCTTTCTGAGAACTCAAAAATATGCTCAATTAAAAAAAAAAGGTGAAGAAGACCTTTGCTTATAGGTAAGCCTGAGATTTAGCAAACCATTATCTTTTTCTTATCATGCTCATAAGCGTTGTAATTTAACACTCCGGAGCATGCATGGTGTTCCCATGGTGTTTACCCAACTGAAAGGTAAGCACATGTATTAAAGCCTTCATACAATCAAGATGCAACTCATATCAGAGTTGATTTCCCAGTGGAAGCATTTGGTTTATTAATTTTAAATTAGTATTCATTATTATGCAGCAGTCCCATTGCAAAGATTTCTGTTTGTGGACTGTTTTGATAGATATAGTTCTGGGTGCTTATTATGGGCTGGGCTATTGGATGTCCACTGCCATGCAGCCATTGCCAAGAGACACAGATAGAGCTGATCAAAAAAGCTTTAATTTATATAGAAATATATGGCATCTATATGTTGTATTGGAGTACTTGGAGGAATGTACACACCTACACACACAGATGTATATTGTATTTGAAGGGTTCCCAGACGAAGGAAGGAATGATGCATCTGACTCCATGTTCTTAGAAGGCTAATTTATTATTTGAAGATACTATGTTATATTAAAGAATGCTATACTAAATTATACTAAAGAATACAGAAAGGATACTTACAGAAGGCTAAAAAGATAATAATGAAAACTCATTACTCTTTCCAGAACCCCGACACAGCTTGGCCGTGATTGGCCAATAAGTCAAAACAATTCACAGGAAACCAATGAAACAATCACCAGATGGATAGACAATCTCCAAACACATTCCATATGAGCAAAACAGATGAGAAGCAATGAGATAATATTTTTTTCCTATTTCTCTGAAGCTTCTCAGCTTCCCAGGAGAAGAATCCTGGGCAAAGGGATTTTTCCAGAAAATATGACTGTGGCAGATGTACATATACATGTATGTCAGGAAGATTGATGTATGTCTCTCATCTGATGGATTTCAGCTCAGATATACTAATCTTGACACCAGACAGAAGGGTCTCACATCTTTATATCACCTCTGTTACGGGCAGAACCTGCCAGACTTTACCTCTCCTTCACTTGCAGTCAATGGTGAAGTTACAGAGCCATCACAGCTTTCATAAACAATGGTAACATTTCATTAATTAATTAACCTCTCTGGGCTAGAAATTCAGTCCTAAAGGGCACAAAAACTCTGTTGCACCTGGAACCTTTAGCAAAGCTCTACTCTGAAAAGCAGTATCTTGAGTGCCAAGGAAGCCATCTGGCAGCCTGTTTCTACTCAGAGACAGCCAATAGGTCAGATGAGGCTGACCTAAGGGTGCCTGGCAAAATCAGTGTTGGTTATTCTTTAAGATGTTTCCCACAGAATTACTGAATATGCTGAGTTGGAAGGGACCTCATTGAGTCCTTCTCTTAGCCCTGCACAGGAACATCCCCAAGAGTCCCACCATGTGCCTGAGATCATTGTCTAAAGGCTTCTTGAACTCTGTCAAACTTGGTGCTGTGAGCACTTCCCTGGGGAGCCTTGTCCAGTGCCAAACCCCTCTCTGGGTGAAGACCCTTTTTCCTAATATCCAGCCTAAATCTCCCTGTTAGAGCTTCAGGCCATTCCCTCAGTCCTATCACGGGTCACCACAGAGAAGAGATCAGTGTTTTAACCCCTGCTCTTCCCATCGTAAGAAAGTTGTAGACTGCAATGAGGTTTCACCTCAGTCTCCTTTTCTTCAGACTGAACAGGCCAAGTTGCATAGCACCAATAAATTGATTTTACCTGAAAGAAACAGTCACCTTCCTCACATGTGGCGCTATCAGCACCTCATATAACTGAAAATGCTAATGCTAAAAAAGTGGAAATCACCAAGCCAGAGTCAGGTCTGATGCCTGTCCTGTCCCAAGTTCTGTTTGATTGAGAAGCCAGCACCAGATGTCTCCAAGGTCAAAGATAAGGCAGCATGTTCTAAAGTAGCCTGCTGCAAACATAGGCATCTGAGCCAGTGCAGGCACAGCACATTCATTACCTGGATGGCAGCATTTCTCAAGGGGTGCACCAGGAAGCTGTAGCTTTAATTAGATACTACAATTAGTTACCAGAAAACTGATTGAACAGGTGGAAAACCCAAACAGGAGCATATTTCATTCTATCAAATTGTCTTATTTCTTTAATTCCTAAAGGAAAGTAGACCTCACATAAAGGAAAAGTGGTGGTTTTCATTCAGGTATTAACCCACAGGGAAAACCTAAAGTTTTATCTGGTAACAAATGATTCTCTTCTCATTTCTCTGATTCCCATGTTCTAGCTTCCCAGCCAAGTTGTCCCTTGGACATTTTTGCTGGTGCCACTCCAATCACCATAAACTCATAACACCGTTATCAGCTGCCAGCACTTTTTATGTTACACCAGCCACTGGTCCAATTCAATTCCCATTCATGCTGACATTAAACCAGAGATTGACTCAGGGGAACCAAAAATAGCAAAGGAAATATCACTATAAGCACAGTATTATCTGTTCTGGTTTCTTTGGCTCCTTTATTTATTATATGGAATCACTTATTGGAATCCTATTCTAGTGCAATCTCCAACCCACAGGCAACCTTCTTGTTGATGTTTGCATTACCACAAAACATAAAGGAACTTGTCTTGATCTAAAATTTTTAATTTTAAGGCAACACTCTGGGCTATTAACATTTATCTATATGGAACACAAAGCAGGGCATGGAATAACTGTGGGGAGCCATTTCAGATTTCTTCACAAGGGGATGTATACTCAGGCTTGGGCAATGTAGACAATAGGAAAAAAATTACTTTTCCTCGTAATCACGCACAAAATAAATGTACTTGCAAATTTAATTTAAATTACCATTTCAGTTATAGCCTCAAGCTCAAATCTTAGGAAAAAAACTCTACCCTAGAAACATTTAATTTCTGTTATGCTCTCCAATTTGTTTCAATTCACAGGCAGTTGGAAGCATTCACATTTGCAGTGATGCCCAAGAGGCAGGAGAAAAAGACTCAAAACATCACTTCAGTAAGAGACAAGGCAGTTAGGTAAGAGACAAAGGGTAGACTAAGCAGCAAACAGGGTGACAGTGGTCAAAATTAAAGGCCACAGTCAAACCCAAGTCAAATTTGTGTAGGTATCTCAATGAGGGGTCTGTCCAGAAATAAATTGCAGGTTGTCAGTGAGCTAAGTGGAGATTTCTGGACAATGAATTTTCATCTGTGAAGATTTCCTTCTGTGTTTTCAAATGCAGATGTAGAATTTGTGCAGAATCAGTGTCTCAGGAATTTACCTTCTTCTCATGGTACCAGTCTACAGGAAATATTCAAAATATTTAAGAAGTTAAATTCTTTTCCCCTATCAATATATTCTGGCATTCACTTCACTCATAACTGCTGATGAATGCCCCACTGGGCTTGATATTTTCTAGCCATGATCAGACAATTTTCTTGTCTGAAAGGGGCTTGTCTTGGTTTCACGACAAGACACCAATAGGGGAATAAAGCACAGATGAAGAATTTCAGAAGTAGTGAGAATGAAACAGGTGAACCATTCACAGTAACCTATAATCACAGATCACGGCCTTTCTAGGTACTAACTGCCCTGTGAAACCAGAATTTGACATTTCTGTAGCAGTAAATTCTTTGTACCAGTGGTACATACTCATCAATAATATCTTCTGCTGGCATCCTCATAACCATGTAACCAGGTGCTTATGTAGTTTTCTCCAAAAATTAAACTCTTTCAGAGCTGCTTGAAATGGGCATAAATCAGAATTTCCTCTTGCTATCCATGACTCAAATGCGAATTTCATTATTCTATGACTAATCAGAATGCTCTGGTGAAGAAAGGCATTGCCAATCATCAGCAAAGTTGAGTTTCAACTTGAAATATGTCTCATTACATGCATTTGAAGTGAGCATTCAATTTCCTAAATGAACTTCAATGTTCTTCACTTAAAATCGTTGCGCTGAACACCTTAAAGAAATGTTGTGTACTATATATTCATTTAGTGATTTAAAAGGTAGTGTTTCAGTCACTGCTACTTCTGTCTGTTGTGGGTAATATAGAATTAACTCTGCAGTGGTCATCTGTGCTGCAAAGTACTAGCAGCATGAATGAGAAAATGAGACCTTGACACTTCATTAAGCCATCTCAGCCTGAGAACAGCCTTTTCAGTCTCTAACATTTTTCATAAGTCAGCTGTGTTGCTCCCATCCAGTATCTTTCCATCACCATGTTACAGTTTTGCAGTTTTGACATATCTAGTGTGTAGTCACCAAAAACAACCCTCTCCTATTTCTTACTTCAGTGATCTCCATTTGACTTTACCTGCCTGATTTGGACTACCATTTAGACCAGCTCTGTGGAAGACTGATTCCTCACAGGCACCACAGAACGAACTCTGTATATAGATGCTGAGTCAGCCAAAGCCACCGGAGGTGGATCTATCTTGTCCCTGTCTCAAAAGATCAAAACATTCAAACAGCTAGGTATTTATAAAATAAACCCAATTTTCTAGTCAAGTCAGGTTGGATCAGACCAACTAATTATCCCAACTGAAAATGAAAATATTTATACCTGATTTTGTCCCACATTGCCATGTTCTGGCAGCAGCTTTTGCTTCCAGACCAGCTCATCATTTTGCAGCAAGCAAGCCCTGCGTGTTTTCCTTTGGTCCTGGGAAAGTCCTTCAGACCCACCTGAGGCCAGGGAGCCTCCCTCTGCTCTTCAGTGCCATTCCACAAGCTCTGTGGGCTGTCGGCTTTGGCTGCAGGTGGTGCTGTGGGGCCCTGCCATAGGACCTTCCCTCCCTTACCAGTCCACCAAAGAGGTTACAATCTCTTTCTGCCTTCTAGGAAGTCTTCCTGATCCAGTCTTCTTAGGCCATTTCTCATCAACCAAGAAAGCATTCACACCCTCTTAAACGACCCTGAGCAGTACATTCACAGTTAGTAGTGCAAACATTTGTTCATTTAAAAGTCACACCCTGTTCAGACAGAGCTTTGTTGCAGAGACACAGCTGTGTCATGCACCTTTGTAAATCTGGAGGTACTGCATACCTCAGATATTGAACTGAAATCCCACGCTGAAGATGGTTATGGTCCGAGCATGTAGAAAGCAAATGACATTTTAGCATTGAGCATTGACCCAAGTGCTAGTGGCACAGTCTGAGACTTTTTCATCTGCTGTTGTGATTACAGATTTCAGACAGACAGCCTACATATGACAGAGGGAGAAAACTGTAAGCACCAGAGCACCAGAGCTGCTTGACAGAAGCGAGGAATGCATTTAGTATTCATTGTAGAAACAGCAGAATAGTGTTAATCAATAAATCAGCAGGATCCTGTTGCAGAATTCCTTTGCAATTGTAAGGAGAGAGAAAGATATTTCTTGCAATAAAACCCTATCTGTGTATGTCCACAAAGACAGGCTTGTTCTTTCTACCTGAGAATATGGTGAGGATCAAATGTGTTTCTCTCAACAACATGTCTACATAGGCACACGTAGGAAGACCTTTCCTGCTGGAGGAAAGTGAGATTGTTCTGGGAGGCTGTAATAGCATAACTCAGCTCTGCTGAGAAGCTCAGTGTGATGTACAGCTCCCAGTTGAAGTAATGCATGGAAACAAAGGAGCCCTCTCTAGCCAAGGGTATGCTGCCTTCTCAGGCTTAGCTGGCTTGTCTGTGTTGCTGCAGCTTCTATAAAAATCTTAGTGACTCTCATTTATAGAGTAGATCAATACTTGAGCTTGCATGCTTCCTGCATGTTTAGTCTTGCCAAGCTTTGCCTTGTTCTGTGGTTTCAGCTTGGTGATCAGCTTATCACTGTGCAGCCACTCACTCACTCACTCCCCCACAGTGGGATGGGGGAAGAATCGGAAGGGTAAAAGTACAAAAATGTGTGGGTTGGGATAAAGACACTTTAATAGGTAAAGGAAAAGCTGCACAAACAAGCAAAACACACTAAGGAATTAATTCACTAGCTCCCATCCACAAGCAGGTCTTCAGCCATTTTCAAGGAAAACAGGGTACCCATCACATGTTATGGGTACTTGGAAGGTCAAATGCCATAATTAGGAATGTACCCCCTTCCTTCTTCTTTCCCAAGATTTTATTGCAGAACATGGCACCATATGGTGTGGAATACCCTTTGGATCTGTTGTGTTCAGCTGTCCCAGTGTGTCCCCTCCCAACTCCTCATGCAGCCCCAGCCTCTTTGGGGTGTGTGAGGGGCAGGAAAGGCCTTGATGCTGTGTAAGGGCTGCTCAGCAGTAACTAAAACATCCCTGTGTAATCAGCCCTGTTTCCAGCACAAATCCAAAACCTATCCTTATACAAGCTACTCTGAAGAAATTTAACTTTATCCCAGACAAGCCAGCACACTTATTTTTGGTTGAATAGGCTTTCAGTGTGGTTTGCAATCTTCCAGGATTTCTTCTAAACATGTGAGCAGCCATTAACATTAGGAGCTCAACTCTACATCTGTTTCTCTGAGATGCTCTGCTGTGTCACTAGCTCCCCTATCCTGTTCTACTTTGTGAATTACAACTTTGTCTCTCTCTCTCTCTCTCTCTCTCTCTCTCTCTCTCTTTTAGACTCACGTAGGGGAGCATGAAGAGCATGTCATTATGTTGTGGTTGAAGAAGAGGTTCAGTAACTCAAGCAGATTCATCAAGTGTTTCCTCCAAAGGATGAACACATCTCTGTATTTGACCTTTTGCTATATTCTTTCCAGTTTTTAGATACTGAACTCTCTAGGCAGCCAGGATGTGTTGAGCTCAGTGAGAATTAGTCTTTGATGAAAATTTCTGCTGGTTCCTTCTTCTGTTACCTTAACAACCAGCATATGTGCCTCTCAAGTTATATCTTCATCTGAAGTGCCTCCCTCTTCCACATACATTTCCACTCAGAATATTCACCGAAAAATTATGCTGGAAATCAAATATTACACAGAATTTGTATATTCCTGTGTCCTGGTTTTCCCACAGTAATTGAAATTATCAGATAACAAACAACTCTTCTGCCAAATTGTGTGGATTTTTCTTTTTAAATTTACCCCAATCAAAAAGGATAACTTCTTGTTTAAGCTATTGAACACCAAAGCAGAACTAATAAGAAGTACTCAATTTCCTCCTAAGAAAAGATTCTGCCACATTCTACATTAACATGGTGCTAGTTTTCAGTGGAGGACTGCAGATTTTTTATACTTTTTTAAAAATTCGACTCTTCAAAATTCAGTTAAAGCAACAAGATTCTCAATGATTATACATGCAAAAGTCTCACCAAAGTCCGCAGTATACTTCAATAGGATACATCCTTAAGGCTTAAAAATTTTTATGTTCCAATTTTTTTTTTATGGCTATCTGCCCATATGAAATAATTTCTCTGTATGGGAACATTGGTAGTTCAGACTCCTCAGTTCAATGGTGTATATCAGCATGTTCTTAAGTTTGAAGAATGCACAGCTCAAGCCAGACTTCACACGTTTAATGCTCAATTTGTAGATACGAGTCCTGACATTACTGATCATACTTTATGTATTTTCTATAAATTACTGTCTCTGGGACTTGTAAATTGTTGTAATACTAAGTTTTCCTTAAAGTCTATCATACATGCACTTTGAGGATGTAACTTGTTTTATGGATGTTAGATTTTCATCCTTCAGTATCATGTGCACATATTCTGTGCTAGTAATCCTTTTCTGACAAATCAGTCTCCCCAAGTCATCACATGAAAATGTCTTGCAATGAGATTACTTTTAAAAGTTGTGCTTCAAACTTGTTAAGGTTTCAGTCAAAGAAAGGACTTAACCTTTTTTGAAGTACAAGTTCAAACACACTCTATCAAGTAAAAAAATAATAGACTTACAATCCATTTGAAATGTGTTTCAAGGTTTAAACAGGGGGGGTAAAACCAACCCAACCATAACCCAAAACATTTTCTATGATTTTTTTTCCTTTTTTTGACAATTTCTTCTCCACACCTATAAGAGAGTAGATTGAGATGTTTTTCTTCAATGTCATTTCCATGAATTTGTATGGAGGTTACATTTTTGGCAGAAGTATGCCTTAAAATTGTATAGTTCAGGTAGATACCTGACCCTTTCTGCTTAGTGAGTTGAACTCTTTAAATAGTTCTGAGCATCTTGCAAGAAAAGCACAGATTACAAAAACAAATGTCATTAACCTCCTCCTGTATTGCTGAATACAACAAACTCCTGCTGTTTGTTGCCTGGGCTTCATGCTTTGGTGTAAGGGCACCTCAGCTGGGCTGCTGGCTGTGTCACCTTCTTAGAGAAACACCCCTTAATTCCTTTGACATATTCCCCTGGTGTTTCCCTGTTGGCATTTTTTGTTTCCCTGTTGGTTCTTTACCTCAAGAATGCCTGACTCATCTCTGTAAGACTGGAAGTGTGCTCCAGTGTGGCTCTCACATTGCAGAGTCCCTGGCAGAGGGGCTCTCTGTTCCCTCTAACCTTTGCATATCACCCCAGGAACAGCCCTGATATTGTTGTGTGCCATGTCTGTCACTCCCCTAGCACACATAGTTTAAAGCTCTGCCAAGTCCTGCTGGTTCCTGAGCAAAGACTGTCCTCTCTTGCTGAGAAAGGTGACTCCCATCTGATGCCAGCATGCCTGGTGCTACGCAGGCCATTCCGCTGTCAAAACCCCCAAAATATTGACCACCCATTTAGCCAGGTATTAACAGACTCAGCCCATCTGTTTCTTCCAGTGTTACTGCCTTCCACTGGAAATCTGGAAGAGAATATTACTTGTGCCACTTGTTCCTTTCCAAATGTTCCAAGGCTCTGAAGTCCTGTTTTGATGGCACTTGGACTACATGTTGCCATTTCATTGTCTCCTGTGTAAGAGATCAGTATTGGGGTACTCTGAGGGCTGCACCAGGCTAGGAATTTTCTTGGTGTCTTCCTTGACTCAGGTCCCAAGGAGGCAGCAGATACTCCCATGGGTTGAGCCAGGTTGGCTTACTGGGCCCTCTTAGAAAGGAAATCCCCTACAACTTCATCTTTCTTTCACTCTTTTTTTTTTCTTTTCTTTGTTTTTGCATCTTTCTTCCTCTTGGAAGTGGGTGTAATACAGGGGGTTGACCTTTCTGATTGTAACATTTCTGATTGGTGTAACTGAGCCTTCATCCTCTACATCCTTTGGCTGGCCTCCCACGTACAAAACCTCATAGCTATTCCGCAGAGGATGAGTTCAAAATTCCCTTGAGAACATACCAGTAATACAGAGCAACTTGTAATTCTGAGATTCCCCCTGAGAATCTCAGAATCCTACTTCTTCTCTTTGAGCAAACAGACTGTTCGTTGCTCTTTTACCAACATAAAGTCACAATGCAAAATCGGGGGGGAAACCCATGGAAATATAACCTGGTCAACCCAGAAATGAGGGTCTCTAGTCACCTCCCAGCCTCTCCACCAGTTTTCTGGTGGCCCTAAGAAGGAGATCCAGCACTCAGGATGGGGGAGCCACGGTTCTCTGCCACCCCACACTTGATCTGGACAAGAGTGAGGCTGAATGCTGATGCACACTAAAGGGAGCATACACAGATTCTGTCTATTAAATACTTTTATTACATGCTTGCCACTGTGGGTTAACATGTCAGCACCATGATGCACCTTCAGTCAGGTGTTCCCATATTCTTCTATGTACCCTACAATGCCTTGCTTAGTGGCTTTAGAAAGGCTTTAGGCTGCTACACTAAAAATACATATTTTTACTGCCACCATCCCAAACTAAAGCTGTCTTTTCCACCCCTCTGACTCAGAAATTTATCAGTTAGGGCTATTTGAAACTCAGTAAATGTAGCTGGCAGTGGCAAAACATCTGGAAACATGTAGAAATGGAAACTGGGGCTCATAAAGAAAATTTTATTACTGCAGAGGGTAAGCACAGCTTGCATGCAAACATAAGCACTCATCTTAGGCCCCAGCCCACCACATGACAGGAAAATGTGTTGCTCAGTTCAAGCAGTTTGAAAAGCAAGGAATAAGCCATCAATCATTTCATTTTACTGTATCTCATAAATTTGTGAAGTCTGTATTTCCCAGCAAACCATACAACCCATTTTATGGAACCATGGAGCTTCACAGGAAGTCAGGCACAGCCCGGCCTGCCCAATTCTATCACATTGTCTTTTCACCAGAATTGCCTGTCATTGACAGTGAGCCTTTTTACAGAAATTAATCCAATGAAACTTCCCTTCCAGTTATTGGAAACATCCCTGGTTAGTGGCCCAGGTTACTGGCAAGGCTTGTCCTGGACTGCAACACACACTGATGGGTTTTCCTCTGCTGTCTCAGTCTGCTACTCACAGTACAGATTCTGCTCTGCAGTTTAATGCGTCCATATCAAAGATTACACTGCCTGAATCCTCCACCATTATACTCCAAATTCATGAGAAAAAATGAGGAACGCTGCTTATATGCAAAACCAACAACTTGTTTTTAGTTTAATGAAACTCTAAGCCACGGACTGAAATAATTATTTGTGGCGCAGTTACAATGATGCTTACACAGTTCAAACGAAATACAGTTAAAAATGACAGGTTTCAGGACAGACTTCCTAAAATCTATCCCTTTTCTCTGTTATTGTGCTCACCCTTGCACAGCCCCTCTGGGTATGAAGGCTGATACCTTCAGGCCATGGGCAGGGAGTTAGAGCACAGTCAGCATCTCCTCCCTGGGAGGAAGGGGATATTGATTCTCCCTTCCCAAATCAGGACCAGTGGTTAAGATCGATATTATGTTTGGTAAGAGCATCTATACTCTTCTCTTTTTCCTTTGGTTTGTGATACCATGCTACACCTTCATTTGTGAGCTTAGCATGTGTTATATACTGATTCTTTGCTCTCTTCCCCCTAGAAAACTGGCTATAGCCAGTTCTAGTAGGAAGAGAGCAAATAATTAGTATATAACATATATAGGCTGCTTTCCTTAAAAAAAAGGAAACCTATTTGTATCTTCTTTCTAACAATTGACCAGCGCTAAGTCGTGAGTTTGCTGATATGGTCCCTTCCCTGTGCTTTAAAGCTCCTGCCAAAGAAGGCAGATTGAGAAGGAAAAAATCATGCTTATACACTTGGTACAAGGTTTTCCAGCACTTCCTATTGGAATCATTTGCTGGTGGGCATTACTGCCTACTCTGACCCCCTTTGACACTGTCTTAACCTCCAGTTTTCCTCTTACTGGTACAGGTAAGAAATCCTTCAAACACCTTTCCAGCCCAAGCTCTCATTTGGCACTTACTGTGTCATGGCTGCTAGACATGAGCACACATGTGTATATTTAGATTTAGTACTTGCTCCCAAAACTCTTTATTTTCTAAATGAAGCCTCTTCAGGCTCCAGTCCAACTCTAAACTCCCAGCTGTGGCAACCATTGCATCACACATTACTCAACCCTCCTTCACTTTTTTGTTCCAAGGGAAAAATTAGTCACTACAAATAATCTACATTTGCTCAAATAGAAGATTACACACAGAGGTTCATGTTGCCTTCCCTTTGTTTTTCTCCGAGGGCATGTCAAGACTGCTAACTAATTTTCTAGGAATAGAATTAATAATGTGAGCCAGAGAAAACTCTCTCAAATTTATTTTCTGTGTGATGGAAAAAGCTTCTTTGTAAATAGCAGAGGGTTCATTCCTAGAGCTTGGAGCAACATTCTTCTGTTGCACAGTCAGAGGATTTTGAGAAACCTTTAATATTGATTTTTTTTTTGCCTATTATCAAGTTTTCCAGGAAAACAAAATGTAGCTTCATAGAGTAGCAATCTACACAGTAGCTGAATGTGTGATATTAAGTCTGGGTGAAAAGGATAATTTTGAAATGCTTGTGTTAAAGGCTACATTGAAGAGTAAATCTGAGCTGGTTTGGAATCTCTTTTCTGACAAATCCTTGTCTTCTCCCATGCTTATATACCATTTTCTGACTGGAAAATTAAAACACATAACCGTCAATAAATCTGGAGAAAATTTGCCCTACCTTCAAATAAGGTCCTAAGCACCATAAAGCCCCAAGTGTCTCTTTAAGTAGGGTGAAAGGGAGAACAACATGATAAAGCAATTGTGTGAGAGAAACTGAGCAGGTTAAGTCAGTGTTGGAAATTGGCTCCAGCCAGTCATTGCAAGTCAGGTTATTCTCTTGTATAGATATTCCACATCCTTAGCTCTTCTACCAAACCTATTCATATGTAAACCCACTTGCAAATCCGGGACAAAACTGTCTGCCCCCAGACTGCTCCAGTCTTTGGAGATACTTGGCATGAACTGGTTCTGTTCTGTGACCTAGCTTACCCCACAGTCATATCAGAGGGAAATAGGACACTACCATATCCTGACACAGTACGCTCCAAACCACTGAGATGCCAGCTGGGAAACACCCAGAAAACCAAATTTCTTACCCTACTGAATTAGAATACCATGGTCACTACAAAAGTTAGAGACTGACATTTTTATTCCTGTGCAATTCATACACTCACCCTCTGAACAGCAACAAGCTCTAGTCATGTATCCAACCAAACCTGGACAAATTTCAAGCACAGCAGCAAAAATTAGGAGGCAGAATTATGCATAAACTTAAATTTATGTATACTGAAATGTCTACAGCTGTATTATCACCTTCCCTTTTAGGTTCCTATCCCACTAAGCCTTTCCAAATGTCCCAGGCAGAGTTTGGCAGCAGGCCATAGCTCATGAGTAATGGAAGAACTTAATGGCTGTGTGCTACCAGTTGCAATGCCAGGACCTCACTGTTGGAAAAATGGGAAAAGGAATTCTGTGTATAAAATGACTACAATGAAATTGACCCAGAGATATCTCAGAAGAGCAAAATGCAGAAAAACAAAACATCACGAGTAGAACTCCTGTAGTCTTAGGAAATCACATGCAGCTTTTTATCGTGATTGGATCCATAAAGCCATAAAGTTATGCTATGTCCTTAGCATAACTTACACAACGTTCATCCTCCTTAGTAAGAAGCAAATGAGTTCTCACTGTCCTTTTAAGGATCTATGACTCTCATTCCAGACTGAGCTACTTGCAGGGAGAAGACATATTTTCCCATGAAATGCATACCTACAAGAAAAGTGGTAAAAGAGTGTGATTGTAGAAATCCAAGTCTGTATATTTGCCATGGAAACAGCAGTTTTAAGAAACAAAGTGATGGGAGGAATATCAACTATCACTCCAGTCTGATTTCTGCAGAATGCAGTTATAGCAAACTGGCTAAAAGTAGCCTGCTCCTCGTGCAGCTTGACAGACCCTCCAGTTTTATTAGCTGGGTGATGATGGGTCATTTCTGGCTGCTACTTGTGAAATGTCCTAGGTTTCCTTTACGATATTCAGGAAATATAAGGAATTAAGGGGAAAGGGTGAAAAAGGATCTCACCTCACTCTGGACACTCACCTCATTTTTTTGTGAGGCCAGGAGCAGCCTTGATGCATGTTTTGTTCACATGTCTACCTGTTTCTTTACATCCTAGCAGAGGCACACAGTATAAGGAAGGAAAGGAACTTCCTTGGACATCTCCTTGTCCAAAGCAGTTCAGGCCTAATTCTGGTATTCTACTTTTGGAAGCTTTCTGTTTCACACATACCAGGAAAAACTTGACATCAAAAGCACTTCAAGGGTCTAGGAAAGCTTAATTGATGTAACAAACTCAAATTTTAGCACAGTGTTCCCTTTCCAGGGCTGTCACTACTTTTGTAGTCATCATCTCTCTGGTTTTTGCCTCTTACCAGTATTCTTCCTTTTGATGCCCTGTACCTCTTCAGTCACTTTTCTTTCCC
>NW_005054304.1:7315693-7347862 GCF_000277835.1 Geospiza fortis
GCTACCAAAGGTGTAGTGAAAGCATCCCAGTTTTATTTCTCATCCCTACTGATGGGAATAAAATGAAGCAACTAGTTTTATCAAAGGAGAGAGATAAACAGGCTCAATGCAGTCTCTTAGCACTGGACTCTACAAAGCAATTATGGTACATGCTCCAGAAGAATTCCAGCACCTGCCCTTAAGGAATGCCAAGGTGTTTGGCTGCTCCCAGAGTTCAGGGAAATGCTGCTTTTCCAGTCACTTAGGGCACTGCTATTCAGGAGGGTTGATCACCACGTGGAGTTGCCTTCAGCTGCAGGAGAGCAGCCCAGCACAGACATGGATATGTGCTTCCAGCAGAGGAAACTTTTGCTCGTCTGGTCTTTTGTCACAGTCCTGGCTTCCTTCTAGTTTCCACAGAATGTTGTTGACGGATACACTGGGGAATGAGCTGGCATGGGAGCTTGTCAGTAGCACAGGTTTGTTTTCCACAGGGTGTTGCTAATGAAGCTTTGTCAGTAGCAGACATGGGTGGGAAATCCACACTATCAGGCAGATGAAAAGCGCATCCAGGAATTTTCTGTCCTTCAGGCATCATTACTTAGTCCCCAGCTTGCCACATTTTCTTGAAGATAAAGCCAAGCTTTTCTTACTGTTGGATTTAAAGCCTCTGAAGGTAACTGTTGTTTTTCTAGGTCTCTTCCTGATTTCCTGGCTCATGGGAATGGTTTGGTCTCCAGAATAGTGTAAGCATTGCCTCAGCTAAACTGTTTTTTAGCACTATCACCTTGAGGCGGGTAAAAGAGGGTGCAATGATCATCAAAGACCAGTGGCTTCATCACACTTGGGAGGCAATGCTGTGAAAAAAAAAGGCCAAAGTGAGATCTCTGAACCAATAAGTTATTTCTTTTGTTCTAGGAAAAACCTAGTGTTCTTTGGTTTATTTGCCTATCAAGGTCAGAAGGGAAGTGCTAGGAACAGCTCACAGAGGGTTTTTTTTTAAAGCAACCAGATGATTTCCAGTTCCATTTATCTGATGCCAGCTTTGCCATAGGGATAGGCTGAAGTTAGACCAAAGCAGACAGCAATCTCCTTCATCAGCTGCCGCTGCTCCCAAGTAAAAGAATATATAAATGTCTCTGAAGGCTGAAAATGTGCCCAGAGGCAAAGAATATATTGGAATACACTTTAAAAACACAGCTAATACATAATACTTCAGCAAAGGTATGTGCTTAGTTTGATCAAGAGTGATGCTGGGGATGGAATAGGACTCTGCCTTAGCTGGATCCCAATCACAGCTGAGCCTTTAGAAACACTCATGCTGTAACCATGCAAATTTCTCATCCTGTCCTTTTACTGGAAAATCCTTCTGCTGCTATGTGCTTCATACATACACATAAAGCAATGATTTCTCCTGTTACTACTGTCCTGAGCAAACTAGAATTCAAAGGAATTATTTTTTTGAGAGGAACACAGTGGTCTGTACTATGTAATCAGAACAAACCTAAAGAAATCTCACAGATTCATTGAATCTTATTTTAGATGTAAAATTTTAACTTCCTGGATAGACATATTGAAATACTAAATATACAATGGCTTTAATTTGTAAAATGTGGCCACCTGAAGTCTGATTACATATTTTGTAATGTATGCTTTTAATTCATGCTAACCAGTTATACACATTGGATATGAGCTTTTAAATAAAAAAAAAACAAAACTAAAACTAAAAGCAGAACAGTAATTATGGGTATTGCTTAGGAGTCTTCAGTATACTTTTGGACCTTACAGAGGAAACATTATGACCAAAAACGATAGTTTTTCTTTTGATATAGTGGTATTTAGAGCTCCTCATAACTCTTCATAACCTGATAAGAATTTTCTGAATCATTGCAGACTGTCTACAGAAGTGATTTCTTCTTCCTTATCCTGAGATACCTATTTTCCTGTCTTAAGTGCTGCCCTGTGCATCTCTATATGAGAGAGGAAAGCAAAGTGATTTTTTCACTGGACCATTCAGCTGGTACCAAGAGGCACTGCAGGAAGTGTGAGAATTTATGTCAAATATAAGTGTGTTTGATCTGGAGCAAGGGAAAGCAAAATTCTACCAGCAGTAAGCACACTAGTGGAATAAAGAGCTATTCAATAACATCTTTCTTACTGTTTTTGGCTGGGGTAAGACTTAAAATTCTTCCCAGTGGCTGGTGTGTGGCTGTGTTTTGGATTTGTGCTGAACACAGGGCTGATCATATTGAGATGTTTGTGTTATTGCTGAGCAGGTCTTGCACAGAGCTAAGGCCTTTTCTGGCTTTTGTGCGGCCACACTGGCAGGGAATTTTGGAGTGTGTGGGAGGTTGGGAGGGGCCACAGCTGGGACAGTTGACCCCAAAGGGCTATTCCACACCATATGGCATTATGCTCAGTGTATTAAGGGTGGGGAAGAAGGAGGAAGGGGAGGGGATGTTTGGAGTACTGCCTTCCCAAGTAGCCATTACATGTGACAGGGCCCTGCTCTCTGGAGGTACCTGAACACCTGCCTGCCCGTGGGAAGCACTGAATCAATTCCTTGTTCTGCTTTGCTTGCTTGTGTAGCTTTTGCTTTTCCTAGTGAACTGTCTGTATGTCAACACATGAGTTTTCAACCTCTTGCCTTTCTGATTTTCTTCCTGATCCTACTGGTGAAGGATTGAGTAATCTGTGTAGGGCTTGATTGTTGGCTACAGTTAAACCACAACACAGGCATAGAAACTCTCATTTTTTACCATATCACTTTTGACCCCAGGTGCTGAGCAGACAGAGAGCCCACTGAATGACCAGTGTTTTACAGATGTTGGAGCTGCCAGCAGAGGTAGAGGAGAGAAATGATGTGGCTGTCCATTCCTTGGTCTGAATAGCTCTGAGGTAACAAATCCCTACGGATTCAGACTACTCTGCCTAAGACTGGGAATAGGTTTTCTACTGGTGAAGCCTGAAGAATGAGGATGACAGACTGTGGCTGTGTAGCCATGGTGATCTTACTGAAGTTGTTAAATAATCTGGATGATCAACAGTACCTCTGCCAAGGTGGCTACGCAGTCTATGTAACTCAGGGGGGAGCAAACCTGATGCTCTCCTTACAGTGCCTGGGGAGAGGTGAAAGTTCCTGAAGATGGCTCAGGTTATGCAATGAGATGTTCAGGGATTTGTCTGAAGTCACAGTGTTGAGTGTGTGCCATTAGGACGTAAAAGATTAAAGTGTTTCTAAGATCACACTCTTTGGTCAGCTCACTCAACCATAAGTAACTCACCTTGTCTGAAGAACCACAGCTGTGACCCTGAAAATAAATTGTGTTCTTCTGCAGTACAGAGCAGGGATAACTCTTCTGTTAGCAGAAGGGTACTGCTCTTTTATATAATGTAGCCTGGTGACTTAAATGTGACAACCCCAGGAGTGTGTTTGCATCTTCACAATCCATTTCCACCTCCCAGAAAACTGCTTCCTTTACCATCTTTTGCTCTCACAGGAGATGAGAGACTCTCAACATCTTCGGCTGAATGTGTCAATACCTATAGAGTTAAAACTCATGGAGTGAAAGAATATGTGTTCAGCAGCACATATGAGTGTAGACTCTCATATGGACAATTAATACAGATTGGAAACTTGAGATCCAGCTTCTGATCCAAGCTCAATTTTTAAAATTTCCAAGAAAAGCCCATGAGGCCAGCCCAATATGCAGAGATTTCAGTAACATGAATACACAACTAATACAAAAAATGCGGCACCTATGGATTTATGCTTACAGGAGTGGGCAGCATATTGAGTGGGACTTTTCAGGATAATTTTGAATCTAGTCCTGAGTTTCACCAAATGCATCCAAGTGCTGATCTTTTCCTGGGTTCAGTTTACATCAAGACAAGCAGCACTTGGATGTGAACTAATGCTGAAATAAGACTTATAATGAGCTTGGGATTCAGATCCAGCATACAACAATCTGAAAAGGGATATCATGAGTTTCTTACAGTGCCAAGATTGTTTTGCTAAATAAAAACAGCCTTCAAACAATTTTATCCTTTCATTTAAAGCCCAGGCATGTGCTAATGAAGTAATATAACCAATAGATTTTCATTTTGGAGTATTCAGAGAGGGAAATAAACGCTACTGTAGTGAAATCTACCAACCACCAAAAGCCAGACTCTTCTGCATCACTTTTTTCTGCCCCAGCAAAAATCTGCAGTCATTTCTCTGAATTTAGAGGCAGAATTAACACTTGCAATGAAGCGACACAAAGCAGAATCCAAGCTTTTTTTGCTATTAGGCACCCTTATTGCATAATAAATGCAGTATGTAGCTGCTGTATTTTTTTTAATTAAAGTCAGTTTGTGTTTAAGTTGCAAATACAGTCAACACTTATTTACCATTTATTTTGTCTTGGGATTTCTAAAAAATATGGGATGCTAAATGCTAATTCATGTGATTGTACTAATTCAAAATCTCAAATATAAAGCTCAAAAAGATAAGCTCTCACATGAAATTGCTTGTATTAGTCTTTAAATTAAATTGCTCATTAGATTGTCTCCTGTGTCCTATATTCAAAGGTCATGTACAGATTTCACTATGAGTAAGAAAAAAGAGAGGGGAAATAGTCTCCAAAAGCAAGCACAACTGCATTGCATATCTTTTCTAGTATGTTGTATCATAAAATTGCATCTGGTTTACTTACGCAGTAAAAGCCCGTGCTTTCCAAGACAATAAAACAGAAAAATATGCCATAAAAGAGGGAAATCCCAACCCTTTAGCACACCTTTTTCACATGGAAACTGAACGCAAGACACTGTTATCCAAACCTTCTAAACAGGAAAAACCATCACAGAGATTTATTTGACTGAAAAAAGAGCTGGTGGTTTATCCCCCATGTCTGGTGTTTTACTCTTGAGTTTATTGGTTTGGGGTTGGGGTTTTTTCGAAAGTATTTTCTGAAAAAACATGCAAGGAATTTACCAGCTTTTCCACTGTGCCCCTGTTAGTCATCAGATTTCCATGAAATGGGGATTTTGTGAAAAGGTGATCCTCAAATGATATGAAGCACACCCAGAAGATGCTGCTCTGTTTGCAGGTGTGTGAGCTTGCTTTCAGGGATGTCTTGTCCATAGACCTTAGTACAGCACTTGTGTCAGTGGCCAGAGGCTTTTTGAACTGATGTGCAATGGTCTCTCACATCTATATGGTTCCTGACCGGTCTATTCTGTTGCTGCTTTGTACCCACTTTAAAATTTCATGTGGTATTTCTCTATGCAATTTCTACAGCAATTACCTTTTCTCTTTCTTTTCCTCCAGCAAGAAACTAAGCAGCCTTACTCTCAGAGAGATGGAGAATGGCAGAAGAGGAGGAAAGCTTTCATCTCCTCTTTCCTGGCTGCAGTGTTCAACCTTGCAGCTACTAGGCATAATTTCATAGAGTGATATAGACTAGAAAGGACATCCAAAGGTCATCTGGTCCAGAACCCAACTCTAAGCAGGGCTGAGATCATATTGCTCAGGGTCTTGTCTTTGAGTTTTGGGTCAGGTTTTGAATATCTCCAGGCACAGACATCACTGGTGGGTTCACAGTGTGAACTTCTTCCTTATCTCTGCACTGTTAGCAGCAGTGTGTGCAAATGTTCAGAGGAAAAAGAGAAGACACGACAAATGTTCAGTTTTTTGTAGCACACCAGTTTTGTCAGCTCTTTTTCCAATAACAAGGTCATAAGTTTGAACCATCCAAAGGGCCCATGTGATAAGTCACTTGTCCGTACATGTACATGTGAAAGGAAAAATAACTAACAATTTCAGTTTTTATCCCTCAGGATTACTTCACAGTACATATTTTTCCACATTTCTATTGCACCATTAATCTTTATCCTGTGCCTTCTGCAGACTTCTTTTTTTCCTCCCACATAGGCTGCCAGGGTCCTGCTTTCCAAGGGGTCACAGGTTGCAGAGGGATCCACAGAAACAGGAAACCAGGCTTCCTCAGTCAGTTTTGAAACACCAAAACCTGTTTCCTTTCTACAGAAATAAAGCCTGTCAGGGCATCCTCTGGCTAGGCTCACTATCTGAGCAGCAGCCCAGAAGGAGAGAGAAGCCACAGGATTTCTTGTTTAGGAAATAAATGTGAGATAACTTGTAGCATTTACAAACCATCAGAATGAAAGATATCATTTTCTTGCTGCTCCTGTTGCACTTAGAGAGGGGCAGCACTGGATTCAGCGCTCTAGGAAAGCTCTGGATCACAGGACAAGGCGATGAAACCCAGACAAGTCACTCAGACTCAACTCCATCTCTGACCACAATTAGGGGGTCACCCCACTCTGAAATTCAAGCTGCCAGAGCAAGAGCCTCACAGGGACCTCCTTTTGCATCTACAGGCGAGACACTGGGAATGACAGCAGTGAAGAAAACTTCCAGTCCTACAATGTCTACCCCTGCAAGTCAGTCAAATGGACACAGTGATGGTGACTCTGGCAGAGACAAGACGGGGAGCTCATCTCTCAGCAAAGGGACCCTACAAAGCACGGCTGGAGAGATCCCTCTGCCTCAAGGGCTCACTGCAAGCCTGGATATAGCTACAGGGAACAGATCTGTCAAGCAGTCCTCTCGCAGCACTGGTATCACCAGGAGCCAGCAGGATGCCAACTCCAAAGCATCTGGATTTGAAACTACCAGGGGAAAGTAAGCTACGTTTATTTTTTCTTTTCTCCTATGTCCTGCTTGTTTTCCTGTTTCCAGTAGCATAATTGGCAAAAGTCCTAGCAATTTCAGTAAAATTATTTTTTTACCTTAAAAAAGACCATCTAAAACAAGCAAGGGAACAAACTGGCAGCATTTACTCGGGCAAAACCATTGTAACATTTCTAACAGAGTAAATGCTGCAATGTTTTATTCCTTAGGGTGGTTATCTCAAAATCAACAGGGAAGTCATTATCATATATGGGTAGGAAAAGACTACAATAAATGGCCCCCTGTTTTATGCACAGTAAACTACTGTTGATTTTTTCCTTCTTTCTTTTCTTGTGGATAAAAGAAATTGCAAATGCACTATTTCATTTTGAACCTATTAAAAATATTGTGTCTGTAAACTTCTCCACTAAATTGAAAATACAAGCAATTAAATGTACAAAACGCATCAATGTCTGACAATTTGAAACATCCTATTCTGTGATAAAAAACTTATGAAAAGTGATGTTGTAGATGAATGTGCATTCAGAGCTCTAACTTAATATACAATAGCTGTGCATAATAGAGTATATCAAACTGTACTGTCTAGTTTTATAGTTCTGGAGCACTCAATTCTTTTCTTTGTTCCCCAATGCCTTCAGTTCTCAATGATGGTATTAACACTGACTTTGCAGATATTGCAAGTTTCCCTTAATTGCTGATATATAATCAGATACTGGTAGAAAATGAAAGATGCAAAGGAATGGTTGTTTTCCATAGTATTTATGGAGAGTGAGCTTTCAGAATATAGATTTCTTCTTTTGATACTACTTTCCCATGTGGTACCATCTAAAATCATCACTCCTACAATTTTCTTGCTGTGTGTGGCTAGGAGTTCATGTTCTTTCAAGTGAAAGAAAAGATTCCCATTCACCTGAGCATGTTTTGGATGGTGTGTAAGGAAAATAATGCATAAGGACCCAAAGGAAAGGAGTCCTTTGCTTGGAAGACAGAGCCCAGTAAAGGAGCTGTTTCCCAGACAGCTTTCCGAGCACACTCCTTAGGTACTGAAAGTCATCTGTTACACCACCTTACCACAGTGTTTGGCAGAATATCTGAGTTCACCTGAGTTAAATGGAGTCTCTTTTTACATGAGTGCTTATAGCTACATCTCCACTGAAATAAATCCTAATACATGCTAACCTTGGTCTTTGGCTTTTACAGCTTCCTTCAAGAACTGTATTCCAATTAAACTAATCTTCAGCAAAACTCTGTGAATCAGCAATTTTCTACCTTTTACTTGAGATATAAATACAACTACCAAAAAAATGAGTCTCTGGTGAAGATGGTCACATATTTTATTTATCATAATGACACATGATTGCAACTGCAGAGAGGCAAAAGAAGCAAATCTTGTATTTGCCAGCCCCTAATTTCATGAGTGGTCAAGGAGCAGCCTGCTATGCAACATGCATATTGGAGTCCACTGATCCAGTTAGCAATAAAACCAGGATTGCATATCACATTTACAGGAATGTGTAGTAGCATGAAACCCCAGCACAAAATTGAACGCTGAATCCCCATTTTCTTGCTCAAACTGCTGAGCTACAAAGCCTCTCCCTCTCTAGCAAATATCTACAGTTTTAAGTTTGGCTCAGTCCTTTTCACAATAAGATTCTTGTGCTACAAGGCTTGCCTTCCCACTGTATATGAGTATTTTTACAATAGGATGTGGTCTTTTGAACTTCCCTTACACTTTTGCCATGACCTAGACTGTGACTTAAGTCACTTCACTGTTCCACCTTCCTTTCCTTATGGATTAGACCTGGGTGAATAATAAACTTGCTTGTGACTCATTTTTCTTTTTCAGCAAGAACATGAGAAAATGCCTAGTCTAGGGTGTTGACTGTTACCAATCACTGTGAAACACATGAAAAGCTACTGCTGAGAAAATATGCGTAAGACAAAAATTTTTATTTTTTTAAGTGCAGGTGCCATAGACTACACCCCAAATAATTTGTCCTATATATTTTCTTTAGAAAAAAAACAAACATAAAACAAATATAGTGAGAAAGATACTGCAAAAATTCCAGTAAGACACAGATTTCTTCAAGGTTTTACTCATTTGAAGCCTGGGCAGAGCATGACTCAATAGCAGATTCCACAGCTGTAAAGTGTACTGTCTCTGAGGAAATTTGGAAGAACAATTTGCTTTTTGAATTTACTTTGAATTAAAGCACCTCCTTGGTTATAGTCTGTACTCCAAACTGAATTTTTGAGTGACCTTGTAGGAGCTGCACGACTCTGTAATCCTTTATGGCAACCCATTGTGCTAACATATGTGCAGAGATGCTGATGTTAGGGGACTCCATATTTCTAAATGGAACAATAGAGAGAAATCTGTGAGACAAGGAAAGAAAACAAGGAAGACAAGAATGAGCATTTATTTTTAAACATACTTATAATTTTAAAAATACCAATACACACACTTTGTTAGAGAGTCTGCAAGGCTGTCAGATTGTCCACAAGGTACAATATGTGTCCATTGTACAAAATTAATTACCCAAATACCCCTTTCTCAAGGAGGTCACGTGCCTTAGTGGCTTAATTACAAAGATAATTCCCTTTCTGTCACTACCCTAGGTTATGTGAGGACAATATTATTCACCCATATCTTACCACATGCACTCTAGAACTAGGCTGGGCTTTGAACCTCTCTCTACCACAGCTTGATGTGGTATTACAAGGGCTAAATATTGGGCATATCCTTTTCTCTAAGAAAATTATTCTCTTCCTTATTCTTCCCTGGCACAGAAATGTAATTAAATCCTGTTCTTTCACATTGGAACAATTTTATAATTAACCTTAGAATAGGTACAGGAGAACACAATTTGTTGCTGCCTGCTCTCAAACCATTTCAGAAGAGTGTTTTCTGTGGTGAGGTATCCCCCCTTCAGGCAGGGTCTGCACCCAAGCTTTCATGAGGATAAGAAAACTTCATAGGGAGCATATCTGGAACGGCCTGAGCTGAAGGGAAATTAATTTCTTCACTCCTAGTAATGAATTTGACTTACCCTCTGAAATGTGAAAATTAATGTCTTTACAAATATACATTTTTTTTTATTTCTACATATCTTCAAAGTTTTATGCAATCTATATCAATGAATAAAGAAGTAATGGAAACCTAGAGTGAAAGAATTTCTCTGAAATTAAGTGACATAAATCTGAGTATCAATTTGGTGTGAAAGAAGAAAATTTATGATGCATTCTTTTCAATTGAGTTAATTTGAGATACATGTTTTTCAGCCTGTGGAGAGAGACAATTGCAGTATTTTACTGTGTGAAGCAGCTTAAACAACAGTGGTGCAATGGAGTAAGTCTCAGGTGGAGTCCTGAGACCAGCACACTCATCTTTTCACTCTGAACATGATTTTATTAATTACCATCCAAGGCAGCTCCTGAATACATGCGACCTTCATTCAGGTTGTAAATTAAGCACAGTATCCCCACACTGCTGAGTGGCTCTACATTACTCTTTTCTCTTATTGTTTGTATTTTACACTTTTTCCAGTTCTCTTGAGGGTCTTTATAAACTTCCTTTACCATTACCCTGGGTAGTGCTGAGGTGACAGTATTTTATTACTAAGCACAGAAAGGTTTAATAGAGTCAGCACCAGGGACAAATTTGCTTAGCTGTCACATGTGATAGGAGTGCTGAAATATTTCATTCGCATGACCAGATGTGTGCATTTCTCTCTGGAAATTGCTTTTGCCTATATCAGCTTGGTAGAAATCTAGTGTACTGGCAAATTAAAATGAATGGGTAAGTTCAGCAGACAGTTCAGATACATGAGGCATGTAGAAACCTGATTTAACTGCCTAGTTAATGCAAGGTTCACAGTCTCTCTTCATCATGTCACTTTTTAATGGAGCAGAGAGAACAATCCTTGAATCGATTTCCTAAGATTTTGCATCACTGTGCATTTACAAAAAATACAGTCACACATGGCTTAGGTTTCTGCCTCACTGGCTATATTCACTATGACCTGGAAGGAAGGAAGAAGCTCTTACCCAGGCCTGAGGTTGCCTTGGTGGCTGTGTCAGGGTGTGTTTGACAGTCTTTTTCCCCAGAATGTTGTACTACAGCTATGCAGATCTTTGCAATAAGTCATTTTCCTCCAGCAGCACCTTGAATGTATTTCTGATGCTTGGCTGTAAGCCCACCATCCAATTTTCCTACCCATGCTAAGCTCAGTGTTACTCCCATAGCAGTCCCAAAGCAATGATGGCTAGTAGAGTCAGGACAGACTGTTCACAGCAGGACAGGTAACATAGCACTGGGGGAAAAAAATCACTTCTTAGCCAAAGTTGTTTTTGAGATATACACAAATACTTAGCCTGCTCAGAGCCTTGGTTTTTAGTTTTTCTGTGATCAGAAAAGACACCACTATACAGATGATTTCTGATTTTTTTTCAGGATGGTAAGGAAGGTTTCTGCTTGTCTTATTACACTAACTATTGCATTAATGATCATGCTTATCTTGCTCTTGTTCTTTGTTTCATCTGCCATGGGAACAGCAAGGATTAGAAAGAGATGGTTTTCCATCCCTGGAATGTCCCTTCACCCCTGTGAATAGATTAGGATTACTGTACCACACTGGACACAGTGTTAGGATTTACCCACTAGCCACTGCAAATGGTCAACTCTTTGTGGCAACAAAAACATCTGCTCAGGTATGCAGAGAAAATAGGCATTCTTACAAATCTGAATATAATTAACATTTTAGAGAACTAATTCTAGAGTAGACTTGGCAAGAAGAGGACTGCAGCAAGGTGTGTCCCCATGTGTTTTCCAAAGGCATTATCTGTGTTGCCAGATAGAGAATGCAAGTGTCGCAAATGTCACTTTTTCTGCCAAATCTGTTACAGAGCATCTATTTTGTATCATATTCCTGGTAAGCAACACCATTGGTCATGAGGAAAAGCCTGTGGAAAAAAAATCACCTTGAATTTCATGGACTTTGGCTCAGATCCTTTCTGTTCAAGAACCCATAAGATCAGACAGTGACAGCACAAAGATATGTATCTGTATGATTAAGTGGCAAATCAGATACAAAGAAACTGGCAAGGCTTTTAATCATTTAATGAAGGGAAACAAGAAAAGAGAACCTGCCCAAAACAACCCTATAAACAAGGACAGATTCACCCCTGAAACTTTAACAGATCTTATTTTTTATATTTTCATTTTGTCACGTACAAAGGTGGTTTTTGTTTTTTTTATTGTCAGCATTTCTCTAAGTGGAGAAGCCATGTCTGCCATACTGCAATCTCCTTTTCTGTAGATCACAAAAGCACTAAAAAAGCAGTGAACACCAATACCACTGAAGGTTACCTGGAAAGCACTGACAGTAGACAAGGCCAGAACTACCTTAATGAATTTTGTACTCCGGGTCAATTAGAAGATGGAAAATAAATTTATATTCCTGAAGTAAAAAGGAATCCAGACCTCTTTAAAGAGCAGTTTGTCTGCATTTTTGGATGTGTTTTGCTGTTTAATTCTCAAAGATTTGAGATTAATGGATATCTTGTCCAAAGTCTAAATTCTATCTGGAATGGTTTGATTGTGTTAAACGGCTCTGAACATGGAGTGAAAAATCATGTATCAAAGAGGTGATCTGATTTGCAACAAGAAAACATTTTAAATGCTTTAAAAGATTAGTGAAGTGCTAGATAAGTGGAAATTCTGAATTAATTTTTGCAGCACGAGAGAGGACAAAAAGTAAATAAAAATTCGGATGAAATAAAGAGGCTGTTCACAGTCCAAGGCTTCAGTACTGTAATACAAAAAAAGGAAATGAATGATGAGAGCAGAATTTGTGTTTTGTAATAGACAGGACAAAATGTCAGGACACTGAGTCCTGGAAAAAAAACATTAAACAAATCTTTGACACCTTATGCTCCAGTCAGTGTCAGCAAGTCAGCTGTTTCTCAGGGATAAAAACATATCCTATAACACATTTCACTATCACTTACTATTTTATAATACATGTCACATGCATCTTTTAGTTTGTTCCATTCCAGCCAGCTTGTAAAACACATTTTCCAGTTTGATTTGTTTATGGCCAGTCCCCAGTGAGTACTGAATTTTTATTGCCACTGACATTCATACATTTCAGAGCAAAGGAAGCTGAGCACTGAACTGAAAGAATTAACTGGTTTTTGTTCAAGCTTATAATTTCTGTTTGAAATAGAGCTTATATTTTTGAAAGATGACTGACGTTCACTTAAAGATATAGAATTTACCATATCACAGTGAGAAGTCTCTGTGGTCACCTAGTGGAATTCAAAGGAAATTGCTAAAGCCAGTCTCCCATGCAATAGCAAAAAACAACCTTGAGAGGGTGCTTGCTATCTTTACAATCTGAGTGTTTACACTGTGTCAGTCAACATTATCTCTCCTCATCCGAACTTGGCAGGTTGTTTAAAGCAAATTGAAAAGCCAGCACCTCCTGGCTCTAGATACTTGTGGCATCTTTGTACATCCCCTTTGCTCAGATGTAAAGGACAATACAAAATTAAAACTGTTGTAGAATCAAGGTGAGTATTTCATTAACTATTCTGTGAAATAGAAATAAGCTGCATATGACATGAAAGAGGCACAACCACAAAGCCGGGCATGAACTTTGACAACAGCTCCAGCTCTGGGCCCTTTTGTATTCCGTCAGCAACACAGTAATCTCATTTTCATGAGTCAGTGATGTTCAGCTGGGCTGATTGAATAGCATTTCTATTAAAAGCCAGGTAATCTAATTTACTCACAGACAAAAATCAGTCATTTTCAGGTACGATATGAAGGGGGCATGACTGATTCTATACCGTTTGTGGTCCGACTAGCACTGGGGTGGCTTTAGGACCACTTAGAAGCATCTGTGCTTACAAGCAGGCAGAAGGAATCACGTACGGGCGTTGCCAGCAGTTTTTGTGAAGTTTGCTTTTTTTCCGGCAATGGACACGGGGAACATTTTACAACAGGAGGGGGGATTGCAGGGACCTTAAAAAAACTGGCGTAAATTGTACTTGGCTTTTTAGAGGCATCGGGTGGCCCAGCGCCGGCACCTCCGCGGGCTGCGGCCGCCACCTGCCCGCCGTGCCCGGCACTGCCGGCCTGAGCCCGGCTGATCGCGGCTTAGCACCGGGTTTAACAGCGCAAAAACGGGCTTAAGAGCTCTCGAGTGTCCCCCGAAACAGGAGGCGGGGATCCCAAAAGCCACAGACAGGCTTAAAGGCAGCGTCCGGGTGCCATGGATGGGTCCCTGCCCGTTGTGGGCGATTTGTTCCAGCCGCCTGGGCAGGCTCCGGGGCCAATTCCCTGCTTAGGACTTGGAACTGGGAATGGCCCCAAGGCCCAGAGGGCTCTGGCTGCCGAGGCTGCCGAGCAGACGGGCTGACAGCTTCCATGCTGCTCCGTGCCCTGCTGCTCGGTGTGGGTGCTTCCTCAGCCCTGAGGCCTCACAGCCTCCATGCTGCTCCTCCTGCTGCGCCCTGCTGCTCAGTGTCGGTGCTTCCTCAGCCCTGAGGGTGGGATGTCACATTTGGGTACAGCCAAAGCCCACCGAGTGCAGAGCTGGGCCAGGAACAGTTTGATTTAAGCTGGAAATACCGCAGCAAATACCACATCAAGGAGGCTGCTTCAAAGGCCTGAGGACTCTCCCACACGTTGCCACCAGTGCATGTTCCTGGCCAAGACATGCGAGGGGAGGATGAAATCTGTCACTTGGGCTTTTTGCCAGCTGGGGACTTGTATTGCTCTTTCTTGTTGTTATGTTGTGAAGGTTTTGTTTTGTTTTTAAATACAGCTTTCCTGATTGAAATCAGGCTCAATGCAAAAGAGACGCTAGGCTCCTCCAGCTCTCAACACAATCTGCATGTTAGAAGCCTGTGTTGATGATCTGGAATAAATTATTCCAGAGAGGGTAAAGAGGATTTTCAGGTTTAAAGTCCTGTTATGCAAATCAGTTGTCTTCTGTTCTGCCTTTGCATTAACACAGCCTGTCATAGTTCTTCTGCCACGCTTCATCTTCTATTTCCAAATCTACATTTTTTCAGACAATTTGATTTCAAAATTATATTTACATTCTTAACGTCTCTTAATGAGCTTATTTCATTGGTAGCATAAACTTAATTATGAGTCACACCAGGGGCTCTTTTGCTGTGAATATTTCCTCCAATTTAGCCTGATCAAAGATTGTTGGGCCATGTGAGAACCACAGCTTCAGACATTGCACTCACGTACATTAACAATGAGTTAAATATTTTAAATGGAAACAATCTGCTCAAGTTAGTTACATTTTTGGTAGAGACCAGAGCCTGAGTTCAGACTGTCTTTAGAAAACAAGAATAGCCCTTAACATTTGGGGTGTAGTGGAACATATTTTCCTTTGGAAGGCATCTCCAAATGGGCAAGTCCCAATAGTTGTTCCTCAAAGCTAGATACCCTTAGTAATAATAATAATAATAATAATTATAACAAAAAACAGTGCGAATTTTTAAAGGTTTGGGGGGGAGGTAGGGTTGTTTGGTTTTTTAATTGAAAACCATATTCCAGTGCTTTCATGTCTTTTGCAAATTTTTTTAATGCCTGTTTTAATTATTTTATCTTTTCATTGACCCCATTTGCTCAGGTGTAAAACGACTCTCAGTTACTATGATGTATACCCCAAACATGTGCACTGCAGAACAGGCTGTCAATGACAATATTGCTGTACATCTTCTGTTTCATCCCTTTCTCTGGTGGGCTGTCAGATCTGCATGCAAGGTTAAAGTGCAAGCTAGGGAGCCACAGGCCCAAGTCCCTAACCTCACCCCTGCCCCACTGTAGCCCAGATTTTAAAATCTGACCCCTATATTTGGTTTCTTTATTTTCAGAGGTGGATGCTTAGCACCCAGCTGCCCAAGGCTTTAGCTCCTCACTTCCTAGAGATCTAATGTGGAACAGGAATGCACAAGTGGTACTGCCTAACAGCTAGAGATGGCATCATTGCTTCAGAGGTTTTCTGAGCAGACTTTGTATGCCATCAGTTAATTGCTAAGATTTATTTAGGAATTTAGATATTTACATTCTCTATACTTAGTTTCAATCATAAGCAAATCCCCATGCTTAGTCAGAGCTCTTCCTAAATAGATCAGTGTCAGTCTGGCCCAGAATCACTTCCTGCATTTGTTAAGAAATATTTAGTATCCCATTAATATGCTGGGAGGATTTTTTCTTTTTTTTTCTTTTTTTTTTTTTTAATCTCTGTGCTACACTTCAGAGGAAAAAAAATACAGGTTTTAATCTTGGGTATGAATTTGCAGAACCCTCACCACAGCTGTGAAAGGGAAGAGATCTCATGCCTGCACTGAGCAGGATAACAAGCCTTGATGGACCTAAGCAACCTCACCTGTAGCTTCCACCCACACCCCTGAGCCAGGACTCCACTTAAGCCCAGCCTTGAGCTTGTGTTACTTTCCTTATAAGGGTGCTTGTCTTTAGCAGTCTCCTGGACCTGGCTCCTTACCTGGGCCCGGCTGGGCTGCTCCTTGACCTGTTCCTGCCATGCCCCTGCAGGTTCCTGGTGCTGTGGTAGCTCTGCTGCTGGTGAGGTCAGTGCCTGGCTGGTGTGGCTGACCCTTTCCTTTGGAAGAAGCCCCACTCTTGTGCTCCCTGATGCTCAGTGAGGAAGCCCCCAGGAAGGGCTGTTTTCCTGGCAGGGCTTCCAAGGGCACCAAGTCCCCTGTGCTGCTGGTGTTTAACTCAAATATCATTACTACTTTGTTCCTACTGCCAGTCTCTGTGATACACGAGACTGTGAAGGACCCACATGCCCCACTCAGAGGGGTGGGTAAGTAAACTTCATTATCCCTTGCAAAACTTGAAAGACTAAAATTTCCTCTTGTTTTTGCCGATTTTATGTCTCTCAAATATAGCTGCTTCTGACTTCCCCAGAGAAAGTGAACAGAATACCTAATATTTATGCTCCTGCTTGATAGCTGCATTTGACTTTTAGTAAATATTTATGGAGTCTTTAATTAATACACACAGATAAAAGACAGTAACTAAAGGAGTGAGAACCTAAAGGAAACATCAAAAAGAGCACAGCCTTTTAATACCTAATTAAGAAGAAATACTATCTTAATGAAAACTCTCAAGCAAGTAGAGAGTGAGTGAGCAAAATCAGATCAAAGGCACTCAGTAAAAGCCCATTTTATATGAGGCACATTATTCCTCAAATAAACAATGTGCGTTGTGAAAGGGAGTGCTGCAATAATGGCAGTAGAGATATTATGAGATTAAATCTGTTAGTTTTAGCATCTTTCTGGCTTATCCTGCTTTTTTTCTCAGGAATCATTTTCCAAGTACAGCACTACTGAGCTTAATGTGTGTACACTGGTAGGATCTCAGTAGACAAAAGCAATCACTTAAGGACAGATGCTGATACTATTTTGTGTTTTGTGCTGTTTTTCATGTTTGAAACACTGTAAATCTATACTAATGCCACTTAAGTAAATGGAACTAATCTGGTCTTAATTGTATTTTGATTTTCACTCTAAGGAGCCCATAGCGAGGTATGCTATCTGGAGTAAATATATATATTAATGAAGCATGAAAAGAACTAACTTTAACTGGAAGAAAATGTTAGCAGTAAAACACAACACAGTAAGATGAACTTTAAGTTCTCATATGCAAATATTGTTTGGAAGTTCTTGCAGCTCCACCAATCCTACAACTGAAATAATATCTAGTCACTAACTTGCCAAGTCAAAAATTACATATGTTTCAGCATAGACAAGGGAATAATGTGATCCTGAGATAGGCTGCACTAAGTTAAAGATGAAAGTAAGAAGTCAGCACTAGGCCAAATAGGCATTTGTTCCACCAGGAGAAAAACAATAATACTTTCTTTCAGGATGCTTTCCAGTCTGCAGCTGGGAGACTTCCCGAGACAAAGATTAAAGTTGCGACTTAATGATTATTAAAAAAACCTGAACCGATAATACCCTATTGGTATGTTTTTTTCATTAAATAGTTGTACTGCTTTTTAATATCCCTTTTGGCTTCCAAATTCAACACAGTCTATGACTATGGAAATGCTGCCTGACTCTTCATTTTTGTCTTCTTTAATTTTAAACCTGTTTTGTTTTGATGCCCATTTATCTTAACAAGACTAACTGAATAATTAATGTCATGACTTCATATCCCTCCTGCTCTTCATTTGTCTTTTTTCCACCTCTCTTTAGGGTGTGGGACCAAACCTGAATTCTCTGTTCGAACTCGCTATAAACTCATATACAGCAACAGAGAGTTCATGTATTGAAGCAGTGGTGATTACTGTTTGTTCTTTAGTCCTTCCCTAATAATTTCAAGCATTTGATTACTTAGCTTAGTTAAGGCAAACCAATAAATTGGCCTATTGAGAGAGCCATGACTCCAAGATGATTTTTTCCTCTGATGAGAGCTACTGTATGTAGTGATACTATCTCTATAAGCCTATATTTGTAACTGATTCTGCATTACAAGACCCTTTTCTGACACCTACTTAGTTGGAAACTCGGTATCATGAGACTTGTGCAATTCTTCAAGCTGAGCTTTTTTTACTGCACAAAATGATTTTGTAAAATTCTGTATAACCCTGCCATCCCCCTATTTACTTACTTCCCCCCTAGTTAATTAATATAGTGCCTATTATAGATTAATGTGGGATTGTGTTGATAAACTGTGTCTTGAAAAAGCAAACTAGTCTTTCATCCCTCTGATTTAATGCCTTATTTATATTAGGATCTGTCTTCTTACTATGTAATAGATTGCTTCCCCCCTGCCCCTGCCATATCTTTTGGTGAGTGACCTTGCCAAGAGCCCCTGAAAATCACACATTTATCTACCTGCTTCTGATTCAAGGAACACCAATATATATCTGTGGGATAATTTCCCTGTACAAATCTGTCCTGAGCCATTATTCGCTTTATAATTTTGACTTAATTCTATTCTCTACTGTAGCCAAGTTTCAAAATATGATTCAACAGTTTGTATTTGCTTCCAACTTCCTTAGAAACCTTTTCAAAGAAACCCAGCAAACCACCTCTTGCACTCACCAGCTCTGGCCCCCCGTACTGCAGTGATATAGTGATATAGAGTTTGATCATTTTGTATGTGACTGCCTTCTCTGGATGGGCATCCAGAGGCACAAGCAAGTGTGGAGCTGCTGCATGTGTTTGCTGTGTGTGGATTTGACCTCACAGTGCACTGGAAAACAAGGTCTTCCTGTACTCACGGTATTGCTGGGCCAAGGGAGAAATACTAGAAAGGCTGTCCATAAAGTGAAAGCTGTGGATGATTAAAAACCTCACTGAAAAATCCTTTGAATTCTGGATAAACAGTTTCTGTAGTTGGAAAATTAGGTGTATTTTAAGACCTGTCATTACTGTCATCTAGGAGAGCTTCTTTGTTCTTGGAGCTCCACAGATGTTTGCAAGTTAAAATACAGATTTGCTATATGAATGTAAGTAGAGATGGAGGAATGATTATTTGTTTTATTTGCTGAAGCACGAAGACTAAGTAATTGCCCAAGACAACATTGGCAGTTTGAGTGAAACAAACTTAATTTTTGTAACTTACTCCTATTCGTAAATTATGGGTTTAACTTTGACAATTAAGTATCATAAATGGTATGGTGGAAAATTTTATTTGTACTTTTAATCATTTTACCTTCTCTGTTTTGCAGAAACTGGTGTGCTTATGTCCATACCAGACTCATACCTACAGTTGTGGTGGATAACCTAGAAACCTTCTCATCAGGCAGAGCAAAACCTTGCACTTGGCAAATTGGATCCTGTGCTCAGAGGTATGGAGAACTGGGAAGAAAGACTATCTGCAAGCACTTTAATTACAACCAAATACACCATAAATGTGATTATGACTTGAAAAATTGAAAGGGAAACGAGAGGGAGCATGCCCTCACTCTGGCACCCTCCAGTCAGTTCAAAGTCTTCGAGTCAAAGAGAGGTGCACAAGTACAAAGCTTTAAAGCACACACAGGGAAGAAAATCCTTTCTGTGCAGTTTTCCAAGCTTGTGCTCTGTTGAATCAAAAAGCTTCCCCTGAGAGGCATAAATATTTTTATTATCTCTCTGCTTAGTGCTTATTTCTGGCACAGCTTTGGTCAGGCAGTGAACCTAGACAAGTAATTGGCCTGGGTGGAGCTTGTAAATAATACCTCTGTTAAACACTCAGGTTGTCCTTTGTGGTTTGGGTGCCTCATTGTATTCTCTAAATGTTAGCTTTCAGTCATAAGTGAAATTGGATTTTCATGCATGAATTTGGAAAATGGCAAAATGAAACAGCACCAGCAAAATGGAGGTTTTAATGTGCTTTTCTCTTGACAAATTTTAAAAGCCTCTTAAAAGTCCGTTTGACTGTTCTGGGAATTGTCCTCTAGGTGGTATGGCAGAACACACTTAAAGCTTTGAGTTGAAACTGGGAATAGCTTCCTTAGCATTTGGTGACTCTGAAATGCAGTTGACTGCATGGCAAAACTGTGGAGTGGACCCTGTGCTTGAAGTGTTGCCAATTTTGTTATTTTGCTTTAGGTTCTTTTCATATTTCATTTGCTTTAAGTCCTTGTGCTGCTCCTATAAATAAGGCTCTACTACATAAATTTCTGAGACTCCTTTACATGAATTTTTTAACGTGCATTATTTTTGAAATTGCTATTCCTGATTAACTCCTTTCATGGACCCTTCATTTTTATGAGTGGTTTTAGGAATGGATTATGCTAATGCAGAATAAGGGGTTTTTATCATAAGACCATCCATACAGCAAAATAACCAGGAACTGTCTTGAATTCAGTTCACCTTTATTGAGTTCTTGCTGCTGAAAAAGCCATTTCTTAGAGCCAAATCTGGCTGGGGACACATGCAAATCTTCTACCAGCTGCTATGAGAATTTTAATATATGTAATATTACATCCCCTGGGAAAGGGTGACAACATTAACTGGAGTGTAAAATAAGGTGGCATTTTTTAATGCATTGGGAGGATATTTTTCAGTCTGACAGCCTTTAAATCTGTCTCTTTCTGGAATGATTTATACAGGGATTGTGTGTACGAAACAATTCAGTAACTGTTTTATCATCGTATTTTCTGAGATTTTAGAGGTTCTTTGTGTTAGTGCTTATAACTAGTAATAGCATGTGACATTATTTTTTTTTAACTTTGTATGTAACATCTTAAAAGGACAAGGAGAGCTGCTGTGGTTTATTCTATATGCCCTGCTGCAGCATGTTCATTCTAAACTGACTTCTCTGTGAAGTTAAGAAACCTAGGAGAAGTGATGGGGTAACCAGGACATGCAGAATCTTTTGGAACATAGAAATAAAATTGCTGCTTCCTCTGCAGTTGCATGCTGTAAAAGTAATAACTGAGGCCTCACAATTACATAGAAAGGCCCTCCTTTCCCTGAAATCCAGAGTGGATTTTTTTCACACTTTATTGGATTAATGTTTGTATAATCTTGTTTAAAATAATCAGAAGGGAAGGTTTCCAGTGTGCACTAAATTTGTGCTGATGTGGTGTAAATTTATTGTGAATGCATTTTTCTACTGATTTCAAAGAAAAATGGTACAAGAAAATCATATTTTGGCTCCCTTTTTTCAGTTTAGTAATTATTAATGGTAATGTCTTCCATAAAAGATTGCAGTATTTGAATCCTGAGTAAGATATTCTGGGAAGAAATCTAAAGAGACATCGGGTTTCTTTAAAATTCATGCAGATAATCTGGAGGTTGCAGTCTTAAAGCTCTGATTGCTAATGAAACACCAAACCCTGGTTAGATTCACTTTGAATTTCAAGCAGTAATAAAAGGATATGACAAGTGAGATAATGTGATGAAGCTATGCAGGTATCTTACAGCTCCTCTTTGGTTACGTAAAACAGATTTAAATTGTTCTCATTTCACAGGTCCCAGACAACAACACACCAGGCTTACAGAATCAAACATAAAATAGTGACATCACTGGAGTGGAAGTGCTGTCCTGGGTACAGTGGGCAAAGCTGCCAACCCAAAGGTGAGTAGAACTGTAACGGTCTGAACTCTTCACTTCAGCAAAAGAAAACAATGCAAGTTGGATCTGTGAGCAAATGGTTCTGTTGAAAACAAATGCAGTGCTTTCTGTTAAATTCAAATCCAGAAAAAATGCACAGTAAAAAAAGAAAAAGCTTTGGGATGTTGACTGCTCCCTGCATGTGAATTTCCAGAGCATCTAAGCAGAATGTCTTTTCCCTTCTTCCACTCTAAATAATGCTCATAAAATCTTCAGCCATATTTCATTTTGCTAAAATATGGAGTTTGCGTTCAGTGTGTCTCTACTTTTGACCTTTTAGTTATTGAGAATTTCAGTGCTGGGGGAATTAAATCCGGGTCTTCTATTGGATACTTGCTGCAATATTCTCTACAGCAGTGTTATTCTTTTGCCTTTTGGTTTCAGACTCCAAGAATATATTTTGTTTGCGATAAAATAATGAATCAATTTTTTTTTTTACTTCTCTGAATTTTGTAGTTCTTCTGCTGTTCATTTCAACAGTGACTGAATTTTTCTAGGTATTACAGATGATCCCTGTATAATTGTGCCCTTTTTGACAGAATAGCCTTTTACCTCTGCCCTGGTGAGCAAACATGTGGCATCATATTGTAATTTTACATCTCTATAAAAGCTCTTTCTTTGCTGCTGGCCTTAAGCAAGCAGTCCTTGAAAAATTAGATATGGCATCAGCATACAGGTTTTAAACTAATAAGTATTGCAAGAAAGGCTATCAGATATGATAGGGAATTCAATCAGCAGCGGTAAAGTAAAGGGCTGTGATTAAAAATTAATGTAGAGGAATGAAGAAAAATCACTATTGTTCACATCCAGGAGGGAAATTTCAGTGCCAAAGAGCCAGAACCTTGGCAGGCACAGAATTCTGCTCTGCACAACATTGTGGAGTCAGACATTAACAGATATGAGCACAGTCAATCAGCAAGGCTGTCCAGTGAGCATGGATCAAGTGTTTTAAATAGTTCCTTTCAGAAAAGAGCAAACATTAGCAAAAATAGATTAAAAAAAATGTAAAGGGTAGCATTGAAGAGTGACATCACAGTTGACAAAATTGAAATGGCATCAAAATAACAGGCAAACATCGACCAGGAAGAAAATCTGTATAATTCAATTTGTAGTGGCACCTGTGTAAAAAATAAGGATAAAGGGAAGTGCTGTGAATTGTTACAGGAGCGCATGTTACATCTCCTGGGTTCTATTTTCAAACCTCTTCTGGCTTACTGAATAACTTGGGGAAGCCACTTATAATCTGCATAACCAAGTTTACCCATCTAGAAAATTGAGATGACACTTATCTCACAGGGGCACTGGGATATTTAATTAATTAATGCTTGTAGAAATGCTTAAAGAGATTGGGATGAAAGGTGTTATGTCAGAGAAGCTTTTCTTCCTTGCTTCTGGAATCCTGCCTCCCATGAGGAGCAGACCACCAGCACAAGCCTGCCTGTATTATTCAATTCCCACGGAGGGACGTGGGCTAATGAACTTCAACAGCTGGGAGCCCAAGAGCCTTGTCTTCCTTCCTGTGCTCCACAACAGCAGGGGAGAGTGAGGCTCTCCCGAGTCACTGAGCCTCCCACTTGGCCTCTCTGTTGTTCAACAACAGAATTGTTACTGAAGGGTTTCTGTGCCAAAGGAACTGGGCTGTTCTGACAATCCTTTAGATCCTGGAAAGGTGCTGCAAGGGGGATGTCGGTTGCTCGTAGCAAATGCTGATTTAAAATGCCTTCTGGTTTAACTTCTCTCTCAGACAGAGTGAAGTCATATGAAACTATCATAGTCTGATAGTCTAGGCAGGAGAAACCACTTAGCACCACCTGGTAGCTATTACCACACATCTGAAAGTCTTATTTGGTGGCCCCCTTGTAACTGCTTAGCTACAGATGCTTCTCAAGGTAGAGCAGTAGTGAGAGAGATGGAAGTGATGTGTTCAGATCGCTGTTTCTAACCTTACCTCCCTTGTGGCAACACATGACCAAATTGGCTAAGACAAGGATCCTATTCCAGCGTGGACAATGCAATTTTTGAAGAAAATTTATAAGAATGAAAAAATATAGACGTCATTTTTATAAGTCTAACCAGACAAGTTAATATGGATGATTAAACAGTTAAAGCATCATCATTTTGACCTGGGAATATCAAATGCTTAACTGAGAGCAAAACCACTAAAACAAAAGGACACTTCAACGCGGAGTTGCAGACATCATTACGTCACTTTTACTAAAGACAGCTTTATTTTAACTTTGCATGTGTAGTAATGAAATCCTGGCTCCTCCATGCACATTCAGAACACCGAATGGTATGGTTTAGAGCCAGCAGCCGGCTCTGTCACAGCCGCTGTCAGCACGAAATTCCCTGGAGTGGCAGTGATGCCATTTCTCCAGCAGATGGCCGTGCGATGTCCCATCCTCTGCATGCGGCGAGCGGCATGCAAAAAAGGTGGGAATTCGCCTTGGAACACAGGGAACGGGAGGAAAATACCTACCCCCCTCTCTGGGAAGCCTCTTCAGCCATTCGTGCTTCACCAAAGATATATTGAGTCAAAAAGACGCTATCTCTTTTATTTTTTTTTAATATTCCCTGAAATTATTTTGAGCACTGTGTTTAAAAATATGTAGGAGAATAAATTATACATCTAGGCCAATATACTGGATAATAGACACCTAATGTTAAATTTCTGTATGCATTACCTGTTTTTCTGATACAACTGGGAGGACTCATTGCATTGGATTTTGTATTGCTGCTTTTTTGGTTTTGTTTGTGGTGCTTTGTTATTGCAAATGGCCCCTCTAAGATGGGTCTAGCTGTCTCATTTGATTTTTTTTTCTTGTTTGAACTGAGCATGGCATATCTAATTTTTAAAGGGTCTCAAATGTGAGTCGTTTGATGGCTATTTCTACCCTAAAGAGCATGTCTATTAGGTTTTTGGTCTGGTGCTTCTATCACACCTGCTCTTATCCAGCATCTACAATGGGAATCTCAGCTGTGGGAATAAGGGGCACATAAATGTAATCAACATATGATGTCTTGGAGTGATTCCTTTGGAAAAGGCCTGAGCCCTGCTGGAAGAATGATGTAGGAGAAGCTGTATTGCTAGTGACTCCTCTGAATTTGTTTTACAAATGAAAAGCCTGAATTTCTAATGCTACTTGCCAAGTACCTTTCCTGTACCGTGGTGAAATGTGATAAGCACACAATATGTGGCTGTCTGTGGGTGAGGTTCGTGTGTGTGTGCATCACTGGCTCCAGCCCTTGCTGCTGTCAGAGGCAGTGCAGTGCACTTGGGGTTTGCTCCATGACTGGTTTGCTCTGACAGAGGTGCTGTGTGCTTGGTCTCACAGCCATTATGTTACCTGAACATTATTTACATGAACAATTTTAAAGCATTGGTAAAACAAGCACACAGGGAGAAATATGTATCCTTGGAACTTTAAGAGTGAATCAAACTGTGAGGATTTGGGTATTCTAGAATGTGGGGCAATTGATTTGCTAAGGAGGATGAAAGATAAGGCGGATAGTATATATAAAAAAATGTGGTGTCTGTAGCACCAACAATTTCAGTGAATGCATTTAGAGCAATGGAAAGACAGTAAATAAAAGGACATTGATCAGCTGGTCTTTATCACAGGCAAGTAACTGACTCCCTTGTCATAGATTGTATCACCACAGCACCACCTAATAAATCCTGTATAATGAGTTGGGCTGACTGCAAGAATTTAGCTTCTGTCAAAAACCATGCCACAGAAAGATAACAGAAGCTGTTGAAATTATAACCATTTGAGGATTTTGTATTTCTCATCAGGCAATTTGAAAAGATTCTATCAAACTATTGATCTGTATGATAATCTCATCTGAGTTCCTCGCCTAATTTTTACAGCACCCTTAATTTACAACTGAAACACCTTATATTGTCCTAATTGCAGTCTATTTATTTTCAAATGTTATGTGAAATGTGGAATTTCTTGACTCTGCATTTTAATCCATTTCCCTGGAAACTCGCATTATGGCTAAACTAGATTTTAATATTTGAAGTGCAAAATAATGTCACCATACCCAAGTTATTCTGCTTGTACTGTACTAAAGACTGGAAATCACATTAGTGCCACATGTGATATGCTCCTACTGGAACATTGACTTGAAAATGTTCCACAAACTGAGCAAGTATATAAAAATTGGTATCAATTTACACTAGTAAATTTATTACCTAATTTGTGCATATTTTGTTTTTCAAAAAAGTAAAATAAAACAGCATCATTAAGCCTGATGACTAGAGAATGTATGTCAGGAATATGGAAATCTCAGTTCTGTTTCCAGCTATCTGACCAGTTCATTACTTTTTGTGAGTGAAGGCACTTAACTTTCTGGACCTCAGTTTCCACAGCTATGACATTGAATTAATAATGTTAGTCCAGCTATCTGCAAATTACTCTCAGATCTTTTGGGCTGAAATGTAAAATAAAACAGATAATCTCATCTGAGAGAAACCAGAGAAAATACTGACAAAATTGCCACCTTTGTGAAGTTTTTTTATATATGTATACCAGTCATAAATGTCAGATGACATTTGTTGGAACTTAGAACTTGATTATCTTTTGAAATTGTTCTTATTTTTTAGGTGCCACAAAAATGTAGTATCACCATTGCCTTTAGTAGTAAGATTCCCATGGTTGAAGATCTGTGTGATCTGTAAAAAAAAAATAAACAAAAAAACCCAACCCAAAAATCAGTTTCAACAAACCTGGTTAATTTTGTAACCATTAAAAATCCCTAATTAACTTTACAGCTGACAGTCTCTGTATTGTCTTTATACTGCTGTTTTATATTGTTCTAAATTATTCCTCTAGAATTTTTTGCCTGTGGCATTTAAAAATTCTGTTCATTATACAGCAAATTTTGACATTTTAATATTAACACCAGCCCCTGCCATTCTTGAGAGGTCTTTTATAAAGACAGTCACCATCTTGAGCAAGGTGGTCCCACACTTCATGAAGCAGGTAAGAGTCACTGCAGATGATCAGGCTTTGGTACAGCTGGTACAGAATAAAGAAAGAAAAAAATTTGTTGTGCAGTCATCCCAATTATCATGTTCTGTGGTTCACTCGCATCCTTTGCTTTCCTTTTTTCTCCAGCTCAAGAACAGCAATCAGTTATACACAGCAACCAGGCTGAAAGCAGCAGAACTGTTGGTGAGAGGACACCAGGAGCTTTGCAGGACCCCAGTGGGCCAGGTCAGTTGTTAAAATTGCTCTCACCTCTACCTGGTCACTGAGATCACTGCAAAAACAATTTGAGGAAAAGCTCTGCCTACTGAAGGGACCTGAATGCAATGTCAATTTCTATCAGTCATGGTGCAGTGGTTTGCTCTTCTGATAAAGATGGGCAGAAGATAATGAATTTAAATGCAGCAGCAGGTCAGAAATAAGAGGGTTTTGTGCTGAAATTAAAACCAGGGAAGTATTTGGTATAGAAATATTTAAACAATAATGTTATTGAATACAATAAATTAATTAACAGGAGGAAAAAAAGAAAATGAAAGCAAAAAACCCCAGCCCAAATACAGAAGTAGTACAGACCAGCATCGCACACAGAAGAAAATGTAATGAAGTAATGGACATGATTATTGCTATGTATTTTCTTACAAATATTGGTTCTTTATTCAAAATCAGTACAAAGATGTTTCAAACCTTAACAAGGGCAGCTCAGGCGTCTTTTAAGCTACTATGTCTAGGATGATCAAATAACTAAGAAACAAAGTGAGAGTTTAAACATTTATACCAGAGAGGTTTGAAAGTATTTCTTATTGCCTTATGCACTTGCTCATTTTTGTGTTTACTTTACACAATCTTGATATTATGTTTTGGAATATAATGTCAGTGTTGTCTTGCGCAAGTATGTACAGAAAAATGAGAATTGTAAGAGCTGGTCAGTAACAAAAAAGATTCATTCAAATAGTGATCTATATTCAGAACCTATGTTAGATGACTGCTTTGTGAAAAGCTTCTCCACATTTTGGTCGCTATTTGCTGGAAGCTTTGTTTGGGAGAAATCCTGAAAATGTTTGCCATTTTAGGAGGAGGCACCCCACTGTTGCCTATAAGTGCTGCAACATGAATGGTGGCCGTTTTTCATGGGGATAAAGCCCCATTCTCCCAGTGTCTCAGGGTCAGGTCAGAGGTGGAGTTTGGGGCTCCCAGGGCAGCCAGAGTCCTAGCTGATGGCAGCTTTGGTCTTGGTGAAATCCTGCAACATTCACGATTTTTGGAGGCAGCACGTGAGTTTGGCCACATGCACCTCATCTCAATTGGTGGCCCTTTTCTACTTTTCATGATGGGGAGCCAAAAATGGCCAAGATGTGAAGGCGTGTGAAGTGTTTAATGCAAGTATATTCCTTGAACTTTCTTACTACCTTCCTTTTCTTTTGAATCTGTTGATTCTTGTCTTATTTTTGTCTACACTGCCTTTTTGTATAATCATCATATGTTCCATGCTGTGGTGTTGTTGTCACTCACCTGTTGGCCTATATCCAGTAACATTCTCCTGAAGCAAATAAATAAGTCAGGTTATATTCTCAGGTCTGTGTTTTGCGGTTTTAAATACCTTCTTGTGGGCTGAAATGCATGCTGAGAGAACAGGGTGTCATAATTAAGATCGCTACGGAGATTTATGGATATTTTACACATGCATGTACTTACATGCATGTATGTGCTTTATTTTAGATCTTAATAGACAGGAGGAAAAAGAGAGGCAAAGATGGAATCTGGCATGGAGATTTAGAGTGGTATTTTTGAAAGGGAGTTAGGCTGTTGTGCCTTGGTGATAACGTATGAGCAACCAAGTCTCTCAGGGCTGGAGGGAGGGGCATGTTTAGTAAAGCAGGCAGGGCCTATTATAAAAAAAGTGAGCTTGATCAATAGAGCACTGAGATAAGCCACTTCCGTTAGTAGGAATTATGCTCTGAGAAACAAATCTGAAATTGGAATCTCTAACGTCCATATTAATTGCTTTTCAGTTATTTTTAAATCAAACTGGGTCAGTCTAGAAAAAGAGAGATACCTGTTGTGGCTGTCAACCCTGCAAACATGGCCTGGGGCCAGGCCTGACTGCTGTGGTCTGTCATTCCATCAGCACCTGCTATGGTTCTACAAGCCAAATTCTGCTTCCAGCTCCCACTTTGCAGCCATGCCACTTTCAGGCACAAAACCTCACTTTCAAGTTCATGTAGCTTCTCTTCCTTCCTCAGTGGCAACTGGTAGAAACCAAGCTAAAAAAAGGGTTACACCCTGCAAGTTAGTTATCAGTTTGGGTGACTGTGTGTGAGCTGCTAATGAATTTAGATCCCTTTCTCATAGTAACAATTCAACCAGAAGCAGAAGTGCCCAGACCTGTTTGTCTCTCACAAAGCTTTATTATGAAGACAGAGGTCTATCAATGGCATGGTCTTTGCAGCGCCAGGCAGAAGAATTGCCAGAGTCTAAACAAGGTGGTTGAGTTAGAAACAATTTAGTACTTATCTAAGTAGATGCCTTGGGCAGAGAACACAGTTGGAGATCCTAACATCCTAACCTAAAAGAGCCTTACTCTCCAGGCTCTTACTATGATGGCCTTTAGAAGCAACATGACTCTACAGGAGAATGAATGTTGGTCTGCTTCATCTGCATCTGGACCTATCTTTACACACCAGAATTTTAAAGAATACAAGTCATCAGAAGAATATTCCCTTTTGCTTGGTGGTTTTGGAGCCTTTGAACCGCTGTACTTAGACAGGATTTCTGATTAAAGCTGTTTGCTGCCATAGAATAGACACTGGTGCTGTAATGAAAAGTGACAAAGGATCAATAGGAACACTGTAAAATTACACTTATAAATATTCATATGCAATGCTAAAGAATCTCACCCATAGCAGTTTATTAAGTCATAGTATAGCCCAGATCATTTGGGATAATATATCATATGCCTAACATAGGCACTTAGGCTGAATTCTCGAAGGAGATTTTCTAGCTTTGCTGACAGGAATTCAAACATCTAATTTTGTCAGCATCTTCTGAAAATCCCAGACTAAGTTTGATACCTGTCACACTCAGATGGCTGGCTGAAGTCATGTGGAGTCCCAATTTTCAACATCAAGGCATCCTTCACCATATCCTGTCTTAAAAGCATCCATCTAGACCTCTTTATTCCTGAGTAGACTGCAAGTATCAAGAGCAATTTGGGCAGGTTTTAAAATAAACTTGACTTTGTAGGTTAAGCTTCTATTTTTAATTATAATTTTGGAATAATTATTCCTTTATCTATTAGCTGTTTTTCTGCCTTGCTGCTGTGTTGAGCAAGTCTTTATTTCGACCCTTACAATGGAAAGATAATGTATTCCTTGAGACACAAGCCTTGCAAATTCATGAAGTTGTGTTATAAATAGTAAGTAAAAATGAATGCTTTTGTGATTGTGTTAGAGGAGATTGACTAAATGAGAGTTAACTGAATACCCTGTAGGGTGCTAGGTAGAGGAAGAATGGCATTATGTTGATTAAAATAAGCTAACCATTCAGAATACTCTTGTAGAATCATAAATACTTTATAATGGATACATATGCTTCAGTAATTAGTAACTGCTGTGCTGCTGAATCTCACTAATACATGGTACGTGACAAAAATCAACGTGGTTCACTCAAAAATAAAAATTCAGAAAATTTTCACCCCACTTTTTGCTAATATTTCTCAGTCAATTATACCTTCTTTTATTTATTCACTAAATTATGTTTAACAATACTTGTTTTGGGGTTTTTTTTCTCATTTTGTTTCCTGACCAAGCACTTTATCAAAAAATGAACGAGAAGATTAGCAGTCAGGAGATGAAACTGACTTTTCTACAGAAGAAGGTTGACAGCATTGCTGCTGCGATGAATGATGTGAGCAAGATGCTTTCTTCTCTGGAAAGCAAAATCAATGAAGATAAGGGCAGAGACTTCCAGTCTTTTCTAAAAGGTAAGAAAAATAAATTAATGTAATCACTCACCCTGTTAGAAGTGCCAGGAAAAAAAAAGGCTCAAAATCTTCATAGGCTGTTCTTTTCTGTTACTCAACACTTGTTGAGAGTACTCATTTTTAAAATTGCATTTCATAATGGAGGAATTTGTTTATTTCAACATTGCTATGGTGTCTTTCATAGTGACAAAAAAATTATATTCTTGGGTGCTTCATCATCTACATGGTAGCTCAAGCCACTATCAAGGCATTTTCATTTGCTTAGAGCATCTGCAAATATTCTTATGTCTGTTTTTGTTTATCTGGCAGCTGCTAAAGGATGTAGTATTTGTTTTGCTACCAAGTCTAACTAATATTCTTTAATACATAATTCACACACACAGGGCAAACTATAAGGAATTCTGTGGTGGTTGTGTTTATAATACAGCAAACATTCTGCTGAATAATTTGTCCCTGATTGTATTAAGCTATCTTTGATAAACATCTGTACTGATATTCAGTATATATGAGAAAGACACAGCTAGAGATCAGATCCTCACCAGCAGAATCATGCATCCATTTGTTGTGAATCCTGTTGCAAGATCTGGGTGTTAGCCAGCTCAAAATGCTGTTTAACAAGCAGATTCAGACTGCAACTTTCATTTCCTCAATATGCAGTATTTTTCTAATTATTCAGGAATATTCCCCAAACCATATTTTGCACTTAAGAATTCAGAGACTTTTCTACTATTTAAAAATAGAACAGAGGTTCTGGAGTTCTTTACATTGAGATAAAACTGAACAAAACAATAAGGGGTTTTGTATCTCCCTCTGATTTATCAAGTTGGGTGCCATTTCTTGTATTTTCAGTCCTCTATCTCCTGAGCTACTCCTGCCATGTGCTAGATGGCTCTCTTGTATGCAAGTTCATTCCATCTCTTGATCAGTGACCTGCTTTCACCTCTCCCCATATTACTAGATGGCATTCTTGACCTTTGAGTGCACATTTAATCTGTCTTTGAATATTTTCCATTTCCCTTCTGCTTTCTCCTCATTCCTTTTTTTCTATTTCACTCGTTCTAGCTGTCATTTTCATGCTAGTATAAGAGGTGTTTTTCAGCATCCTGTGTTTCTGCTTCTGCACTCCCTCTCTCTATTTCAGGGTCTAAGTCTTAATTAAAATCTGCCGTCCAAAACCCTCCTTCTTTGAAAATGCCTTTCAAGCTTTTATTGTTTTTAGATGTAATGTTTTATATTATACCTGCTCAGAAAAAAATCTCCAGCAGGTATCTCTCTTTTTGATTTGTTCTCAATCTATCTTCTAATCAAGGAGATAGAGCACCAATGAAAAAGATGCTATCAACTACATTCCTTGGCTCTAATTATGAGCATTCCAACACAGGTTATTCTTGGCTTCTAAATATGCAAACAGCAG
>NW_005054304.1:7347882-7371424 GCF_000277835.1 Geospiza fortis
AAAGGTTAGTGTGTCTGTTGGCTTCTTTGTGCAATGGCAAATGGCAACTGCAGTTTCTGCCCAGAAAATATCAGTCAGTTGTACTCAAATGCATAAACAGCACTGGACATTCCACCTTGCTAAAGATTACTCTTAGAAGCTCACCTGAAGCAAACCACAGGTTTCCCAGTACCATTGCCATCCTGAAGCAACCTGCTTTTAAAGCACACTTAAGTCTGTAGTTGCTTTATGCTAGTCAGGCATTTTACTTCTTCACCTACTTTTCCATTTTCTTCCTCTGGTGCCAGGTCCTTTTGTGACATCCATACATCCTCTTTTTTTCTTATCACAGAAGTTCTAATGTTCTGCCCATCTTTGTATCAGGGTTTGTTAGGAATGAGGTCTGATTATGATTGTGACCGAACAATTCAATATGGTTTAAAAAGTCTTTAATTCTTGGTTTCATCTATGACTTCAGTGACACAAACATGTCATCTGCTAACAGAGGTCAACACTCACTGGAGTAACTGATATGCTCCTCTGTTCAGTTAATGAAACCTGTTGTGCATTTTAAAAATTGCTTTCAGTATTCAGGAAGCTGTTGCCATTTGTTACTTAGGGAAAATGACTTTGTGCTCTTTTTAATTTAAAAAACTCTGCTTACTTCCTGCTATTATTTTCTTCCTCCTCTAACTCCATGTTTAATATACACCTTTCCTCTTCATTATAAAAATGTACACTCCTTACAAAATGAACTCAGTAATGGAGTGTTAATCACTTCCAAGTCAGAAATGTCATTTGCAGCTGCATATATAACCTCAATTCAGTCTCCTGTGTACATAAATTTATTTTGCACATTATTCTTCAAATAATTGAAACTACAAAGAGAATATATGTTGACACAGAGTAATTACACCCTTTGGTTTTCAGCCAGGAAGCTAAAATTAAAATTTATAATCTCATAAAAAGTGCAAGAGATCTTTAACGTTCACAGGTAGCTTGGACCTTTCTATTTAAAAATGAGCAACAGAGAAATTGAGTTACATCCATGACTGCACACATGTATTTGCAGCTCAAGCTTAACAATATAACCAATTGTCACCAAGTTTGGGTCAGGTCTTTGTGTGGTCTCCCACAGCCCCTGCTGCACTTTGTTTACAAGCTACCCAGTTGTCCTAGCCAAAAAGCAGGGTAGAGAGAAACCCAAAGCTCTCTGGTTTAGCAGGCTCCACACTCCCCTGGTCAGGGGAACACCTGAAAACCAGAGCTGAGCTCCATACTACACTCACTATCCAACTGCATGGAGCTGAAATTGCTATTCCAGAAAGTCCAGTTGGAGAGTGAGGCTGGCACCTTCTTGTCTGTCACAGAAAGAAAAGGTTGATATAGACCTTCTGGAATGCCTCTCACAGATGAATAGTCTGTTATCAAGATTTCTTGCTGAGATGAACAAATTTAGTTGATTCCTCACAGAAGGTTTAGAGTAACCTTGGTTTTTTCCATAGCCATCAAATTTTTTTCCACAGCTCATTGTGTCTCAGAGCACAGAACATTTTTCAGCATCAGTAAGTAACCTGACCAAATGATCTCTTGGAAAGTTTTTTCTACATTAATTCATATCTTGGTTTTTCCTCTCAGCTGTCAGGACACCTTTATTCTGAGATACTTCAGTGTGCACATACATGTGCATGTTCATGTAAATGCATCTGTCTAGTCACTGACTTGCTCTTTAGGTAGTTAAAAGGAAGATAATAAAGGTAATCTCAGTATTATCACTGCTGTTTATTATACTTTATATAAAATTGCTGGGACATTAGGGACGTCAGGTGACAATAATGGAGTTTAATTCTTAGGAAACTTCATGCCAGATTTCTGATGTGGCTCTTGCCTGGGCTAGCAAACTTAGTTCTGATTTCTTGATGTTTTACTGTGCTTGTTGAGAATGTACCTTCAAATAATTTTTGAAGACATGCTTCACTGTTTCAGGAATGAAGAAATAAATTTCAGGCTGTAGAATTAATTGCGAATAAAATGGAAGAAGGGAACAGATAATTTCTGCCTTTATCAATACACTTTTAATCATAGAACCTGTGGTCATTGAGGCATTATAGAGGTTGAAAAATTTAATCATTATATCAGAGTCTGGCTGCAAATGTTCATAGGGCTTATGAAAATTGTGCAAAGAATGCTTCAGTGTTTCAGTTGGACAGACGAGCTACCTTTGAAGAATAAATTAATAAAATTCCTTCTATTCTCACACCAGAGCAGAACTACTGCTCTAATTGATTGAAATATGTTATGCAGAACTCTTTTATGCCTGTCTTGACCTCTCTAAGGCTATATGGGAAACATTTTCATGTTGTTCACTGGGGCAGAGTTCACACATTCACCTCTGCCTAGTGCTTTTCAGGATCAGAATTCCTAGGAGTTATTTAAGGAGTTGTAGTATGGAAGACTTAAAGTTTCTACCTTTAAAATACCTGCATCTTGCAGCAGTTGTCACTTTACGAACTTTAGCTGTTCAATAAGGCTATTCTTTTTTATTTTGCTTTGTTCTCACAACAGTGTGTTGCATCATCACCTAGCACATACAATACAGTAGGAAGGTAATAATCTGCTGTCATTTCTTGACCATAATCTTGTAAAGCAGATTTTTTTTTTTTGCCTTACTTTCCTAGTGGAGAAAGGACACAGCATTTTTTGTGAGTAAGCCACAAAAGCACATAGATCTCCCCCTTTCAGTGCTCAGAAACAGCTTAGGTAAGAGGTTAAAGCTGGTACTACATGTAGAGTTTGAGTTTGTCCTTTCAGAATACTGACAAAAGCCCCTACTGATTTCAGTAGAAACAGGGATGGATCCTCAAACACTGTAGCTGTATGTAAATTGTAAGCATCCTCTACATTCTTCAGCTGTACATTTTACTCTATATGTGGGTAAATTTGGGCAGGGACGTGTGTTTCACCTCTGTGCAGTGCTGTGTTTGCCCACATTGTGGGGAAAACTTTGATGTTACTAACGCGGTTGATTTGATTGTTTCCATGTTTTGATTTGATTGTTTCCATATTTCTCCTTTCCCCCAAAGGTCTCAAATCCAGAAGTATCGATGACTTAATCAAAGACATAGTCAGACAACACTTTCAGGTATTTCAAGGTGAAATGCAAGACAGCATGGCTCAAATTTTCAAGACTATGTCTAGCATGTCAGGTGACCTTGAAAATACAAAAGAACTAGTCAAGCACCTGAATGGAACCCAAAATAAACTTGCTCAGGAGAAAGATAGTGGGCCAACAGAGCTTGACATTCTGGATCTGAAGAGTCATATGGTGCAGATGAGAGAGGAAATGGCCCTCACTTGTGAGAAGCCTATGAAAGCTTTACAAGAAAAGCAGAAGTCCTTGGAAGTAAACTTGGAGCACCAACAGTCAAGAAGTGTTATTTATTATCAATCTTTAAATAAGACCCTCTCTGAAATGAGAGATGCTCATGAACAACTGTTATCAGCTGAACAGTCTTCAAGACAAAACCTCCCCCCAGCAGATCAAGACACGGAGTACAATGTTACAGAGTACATGATCACACTGCATGAGAAAGTAAAGAGACAAGGCATAATGGTGCTGGAGATCTATGATGACTTAAGAGTGCAAGATAGCAAGATCAGCAATCTCAGTGTTGCACTGGAAATTCAGAGAGACTCTGTTCTGGCGGTCTGTGATGACATGTTGTCAGAGAGCAGGACAGATTTCCAAGCACAGCTTGCAGCAGTCCAAGAGAGTGTGATTGTTCTAAACAAGAGTCTCTCCGATGTGTTCCTTCCATTGGGCAATAAGATGGACAGAATGAATGAGCAAATTAATGACTTGTGCTATGATATGGAGATCCTGCAACCCTTGATTGAACAAGGAGTACCTTTCAGTCTAACTTCAGAGTATGAGCAACAAATCCAAACTAAAGAATTGAAAGAGAAACTTGAAAACCTCACTGTTGTCATTAACGGAATGAATTCTGCAATGAAGGAACTTTCCAAAACTCAGGAAGGACTTAAAAATGAATCTCAGGCTTATCAGGAACTGTTTGAGAGTCGTGTTAATGAATGCTCCATGGAAATAGAGGACGGATTAAACAAGACCATGATAGTAGTAAATAGTGCTATAGATGCTATTCAAGATAATTATGTACTGAAAGACATGCTATATGCTCTAAGAAATGAGACTGAAGTTTGCTGTGGCAGAGCTGAGGGACTGGACAGCCTCCTGGCTTTTATTCCCCAGTTCCAACAGTTGAATGAATCCCTCCAGTCACTGCTTTATAACAAGAGACACAAAATTACTTCACAGGTAGCGCTATCTCTTTCTGATCTTGCCGACAAGGAGTCTGATAAAAGTATCCTCCACAATTTCAGTAGAGTTTTCCATATTTTAAATGATACCTCATCAAAAGTGGAAAAGCAGCAACAAGAGATGAGGCGCCTGGAAGAAAAGCTGGTTGACTCTGTGGAGGGTTCAAAGGACCATGAGGTTCGCCTTCTGAATGTAGAGTCAAAAATTTCCAAGTTTTTGGCAAACAACTGTGTCTCACTAAAAAAAACCAAAGCTACCTCAACAGAGAAAGAACAGGTGGTCTCACTTCAGCTCCAGGCACTGAGTTCCAGGATCAAGGCCCTGGAAGCCAAGTCTATCCGTTTCTCAAACATCATTCCACTTGTGAACAAGACTGCTCATGAAGCCTGGGGGCTGTGCCAGGACGCCAACAACAGTATCCAGAAAGTGAATGCAAGCATACCTGTGCTAATTAAATTGGCTCAGCCAGATATCCCCCTGCTGCAGAGAGGCCTCAAGGAGCTTGTTGAATCTGTGCTTGAAGTAAAAGCAGGAGCTATTTTGACAAATTTAACCCAGCATGTTGACATATCCATGGTAAATGCAATGAACAACATCGCCAAACTTCAGAAGCTGCCAAAACCAGTTATAAAGAAGCCCTCCCCAACAAAAAAAGTGGCAGGAAATGCCACCATGAGCCTGGCAAGCCGAAGCCAGAGAAACGCAGATAATGCAATAGATCCAGGTGATACATTTTACTCTACTAAAAATCCAAGTATGTTTTATAAAGATTATGTAGCCATTGTGATGAGCTGAGTGGCAGAACTTGACTGAGACTAAATAAAAAGTCTAAAGACTGCTGTGAAGAGTGTTTCAGAGGATAATGAGATTAGTCTCTTGCTTACAATAGAATTTATTTTGCTTATGAGATTTTGCACTCAATTTAACTTTCCTTTATAGGTTCCCATCTGATCAGTTTAAGATATATGCACATACACTCAGCTGAGAACCTGACCTTTGAAAAGTTACTGACAGTTTAGACAAAACCTAAAGAACCAGAATTTTATGCCTGCATCTCAATTAGCAATTTCAGTAGAAAAAAAAATGTATGCAAGCTGGGAGAGAAATAGGGAGTTGCATCCATACTTTGCAGTGTCAGCAGGGATGACAGGTATCAAAAACCTGAAGCAAGTGAACAAAAATGACTGTAATGAGGCTTTTGCTGGCTCCTTCAGGACTTCATTGAGAAGTGCAGTTACAGCAGTGTGTTCCTGAAAAAGCAGGAATCCAGCCAATCAAGTAAATTTGGCTCCATTCCACCTGGACAGCAGTTCCACTAAGCAGGAGCTGCCATTCTTAAAAAAGAAAACTTTGAGTGTGATCTGCTTCTGAACTTAAATTCAAATGCCATCATGTGAAATGAGTTATGAATGAATTCACAGAAGTACAAACTCTTGAGTTGTAACTTCTGCAATCATACTTGAGTGAAAATCATAAGCACAAGATAATGTTTTATGGAAATATAACTCCTGGCACGACACAGAAAATGAAGAGTGGATGAGTGACTCGAAATACTGAGATGATTTTAATTCACATTAAAATTAAGATTTCTTAATAACAGAGTCATGTCCAGATACTCTTGAAGATCCAGACCTGAATATTTTCTGTAAAATGCTCCTAAACTTAAGAACATTTCTAAACCAATGCTTGGTCCCTATTGCAAGCAGATATAGAGGTAGTAAGAGCTGTTACTCTTGTCCATGTCCTAAGGCCATGGGTAATTTCCTTCTCCCTTTCCATGTTTTTTTCCTTCCTTTCCACTTGAGTTCTTCATCTCTTTCCATCCTAGGGACAGCATTTCTCAATGACCAATGGAAAGGATCCTTTTTAAAGCCATAATCTCATGAGTAGGTTGGTTTCTGATGGAAGTCATCCCCACTGAAGGATTTCAGTCCTTGGTTGTCTTTAAGTTAGAGCGAGGACACAGCTACTAGAGAAGGCAATCACACTTAAAAGTGCACAAAGTAATGTGAATATTTTGCTATTCAAAATTGCAATTCTTCCTCAAGTCCTTTTTGGTTTATGTCTATTACTGGCACTGCACAGGATGGAAATTCAAAATCTTTGTTCAAAATCAAAATGAAGAGAAAATGAGAGATGTCTTTGATTCTTCCCACACCATGTACTTTGTTGGAAAGTATCACTAGTGCTACCTGCCTGGAGCATGGGAAGGCGCCATGTGCTCTGACTCTCTCTCAATTTTGATGAATTGTCTTTCCCATTTAGTATTTATACTCAATTTTAACAAATAACTTGCTTGATAGCATTGGATATATGCTCGCTTGCAGAAAGTGTAGTTCTTTGCAGATGTGGAGAAGCCTTATTTTTACATGAAGTTTCTACATGGCAATGTTTATGCTGACTTTTTCATTGGTACTTAACAAATTTCATGCCTAGCAAAGCCATACATTATATTTCTGTAAGTTAAAGAAGCAAGACCGTTACCCTAATTAACAAATATCCATCTTCTGCCTGGGTGGATTTTACTTCTCCATGAAAGCCTTTTGTTGCAAGTTCTAGGACACCACCAAAGATTTGTGCTGCCTTTACTAAAATTTCTAGAAGACATTCTAAGGCATAATTGGCTAATCATAAAATGTATTTAATCTTAGATTGTGTTTTTCAACTAAAACAATCTAGGAAGAGGTGAATGACAATTTTCACTGACTCCAATATGTTCAATATTTGAACCTACTCTAACAGATTAGGGGTTTAACTGGCTTTAATGTGTTCAGGATTTGACCCTGAGGTAATACATTCTCAAGTAATTGGTTGAAATCAGAAGAAAACAATGTGAGTTTGCATTGCATATGCAAGAACATTAAACTTTGCTGACTTCCCATATTGTGGTATAAACTTAAGTTCTCTGTCAAGTAGAGGCTGCAGTACATGTGTGAGGGGTGAAAGCACCAACACTTCAGCTGACACTGACTGTAACAGCAACCCAGGATGCATAAAAAAAGTGATTATCTTAAGACAGCTTCAATATCTAAAAGGAGATGACAACATTAAAATATAGATATATTTTTAATATATATATATGCACACACAGTAACTGTTAATTAGTCCTGGGTGTGGGTTGTGACTGGTCCTACTTTGCAATGCACTGTTCTGCAGAAATGAGTGATGCAGCGTGAGGGCAGTTGAGCTCAGTTCCCATTTTCCTGTTGCTATTAGTGCTGCTCTCTAGGGATTCTAGAGGCTGCTGTGCTTTCCAAATGTGAGTGCACTCTCTTGTTGCATGTCTTGTATCAGTTGTGGGTTTTGCTTTATTCAGATTATGCCACCCTCCCATCAACATGAATAACTGGGAGTCAAGCTGTGTTACATTTGTGCATTTAAAACAGTGCACCTGTATGAGAGGTAATTTCAATTCGTTCTCACTTTCTTTGTGTCTTATTTCTGATTTTGGTTTCGCACAAAAAGATTTCTAACTCCTAACAGAAATGCAAGCTTCTATTGTTGCTTTATCATTCAAGCCTTAATTTCAAGTGAAATATTAACCTATTCAAATGTTTTCCATCTTGTGTTTTAATTGAACAAATGAGATGGGTATTCCAGTTCAGCTTGGTGACATACGCTTCAAATTTGCATAATTCCTCTTTAGACTAATGGGTTGATGAAGCTGTTGTGTTGTTTTTAATTTGGTGAGCCTAAAATCATCCTACAGGAATTATTAGATACCTCTGTTTAACAGAGAAACAGAGTTGCTGGAGTCCAAGTAGCTCAGATTGGCCCTGACACTCCACCCCACCCAAAACTGGAGGGCACAGTCCTTTCCTCTTTACTTTTTGCCCACTGTCAGCCTGAGGGTGCTAAAATAGGGGTGATTAATAACTATGGGCTGGCAACCAGTTTGACCCTGTGTGAGCAGAGTGGTTTAGTAGTTACCCAGGTTCTTCCAGTCTCCTGGGGCTTCCTGAGATGTAGGTACTGATACCTGAATACTGAGAATATGTTTTTAGGTTGCCTCCTGCTCAGAAGAATTTCCAAGCTGAACTACTGGAGTCAGTCTTTTCCATAAGGAGACCATTAAATTGCTGAATATTTGTTTTGCTTCTGAAAAAACCCCGGTAGATACTGAGAGAGCTTCATTATTTGTTTGAGATTTGTTTGTGCAAGCATTGGCAGTCTATTTCCCAAAAGAGCTTCTGACTGTCTGCCTTCCCAGAGAGTAGCAAAACTGAGCATTAACTGGCTCTTCTCATTACTACCATACCAAGTTTAATTAGCAACTGCATTTTATTCTCTGCTAGTAATAGTGACAATTTAAGCCTTTAATTTATAGTCTCTCTCTTTTACTCATCTACACTACTAAGTTGTGAAACAATAATCAACAATAAAATATTTGTTTTAGTAGAAGATCTGTTCCTAATCTGCACCCTCTGGTATCTTTACCCCAAGGAGATAATTCAGACATAGTGTCTCAGGATACTCTTCAGCATGAAAAGAGAAAATACTGGGCAGAGGAGCAAATTCAGCCAGAAATGACAGCAGAAAGATGCTATTGTAGCATAGTTGTGTGGAGATTATTGGCACAGTGGAGATCTGCAGAATTTGCCTCTTGCTCTGAAAATCCTAATTTGACTCAAATCTCATACAACTTCTCCTATTCTAGCACATGGAGGAGCTTCCCAGTTGCTGTTAAGCAGTGTTTCACAGGGATGGTTAATTTAATGTAGATAGAGCTATGAATTTGAATTAACTCCAAGGTTGAGTTTGGGCAGAACCACACCACAGCAGACTTCCAAAAGGCTAGTCTCAATCTCATTTCTTTTTAGTGATCTTTTTCCTGTTTCTTGGGTTTACTTCTTCATTATGATAAATAGAGGCCAATTAGCAGAGAGACTGCTGTGTTCTTACAGGAAGCTTTGTATTTTGGGAGTATGATACAGTCAGCACAATCAGCTGTTTTCCTTCCTTTTCTGCTTTCCTTTGACACTTGGCAAATATGTGGATGCTTGGTAAATATCAGTGAAATGTTGTGGGTGCTTGGTGAATGTGAGTGAAAAATAACTTCAATGAAGGATGTAGCAAAAAATTATCTGAGAAGCAAACCATTATTTTCTCATGTCCAGTTGCCTGTGCTGTGACCCCAGTCATGACAGTCCTAAATTGCTTTATTTCAGGCATTCCAGAATAGACATTATTTTCTGTGAAAAGAATGACTGTTGTGTTTATAAACCCGTATGCTATATCAGAGCAAATTAAAGTGTCACTTTACAATGTGCCTCAGCATTCTGCTCACTGAACTAAAATATCTCACAGAAACAGTTTGCCTTAATGCAGCAGTCTGTGAAATACCTGGTTGGGAAAACAAGATAACACTGGAATTACTGAAATATCTGTGTGAAATCCAGGTCAACATTTTCCTGGCTATGTACTTTTATGCAAGACTTTTTCAGTTCTGACCTACCAACCTAGATTTACCATAACAGAACTGTGTGGAGTTCTCTTTCCAGAGTTTTGCTGGTAGTTCCTGGCGAAGAAAAGGGCTGTTTTCTAAAATATGTGACTTTTATTTGACCAAACCAAGAGAAAGCAAAAACATGTGATTTCAGAATGCTTTGTGTTCAGAATTTTTCATAGCAATATTTATTTTTTTTATATGACCTGAATTTTCTCCCCCCAAAACAGTGCTAGGACAACACATTATTCAATTACACTCAGTAATTACTGTCTCAGAGCTCAGCAGCTCTGGCCTGACAGATTTCTCTGTATAGGCTGAGTTTAATTTGGCCAGCTCATACCTCATTCACAACAGAGGCAAGGACATCCTCAGTGAGGGTGCTCTGCAAAGGCACCTGTTTGGTATCATTTTTCTTGCTTGCAGTCCAAAACTTCTACAACAACCTTGATGGGTACACTGGAATTAGGGACTTACGGACAAGTACTTGAAATGGCTGGGATAGCATTTAGGACCTTTCATCACCAGGAGTCTGGGTCTCCTGCAATATTTGTCACATGCCTGGGTGAAAAATGTCATAGACAAGACAGTCCAAGCTGTACAGCAGCAGTACAAAATCTCTTCTGGTACACCAAGGATAAGATGGCTCAGTCCAGAAAGAGCAGTCTGATCTAACTTCTTTGGTGGTTCTTCTTTCTTACTGCATGTGCCTGACCCTCTGAGACCAGCAGAGCTCAGAATTTACAGGTAACCTTGAATATTTTGGAGGATAGCTGCAGGTATGCCGTGCTCAGGTAGAGGGGAAGGCTGGACAGGAACTGAAGTTGGCCTTCACGAAGAACTTCAGCAGAAATTGTGAATTGTCAAAGAGCCTTTCCAAATTACTGCATACTTGGGAATTGTCCCTGCTGTGACATTACAGCTGAGGCTGTTTGGTTTGCTCCTCTCTTTCCCAGGGCAGCTTTCAGCGTGTGCCAGCTCCCCGTGCCAGAACGGAGGAACCTGTGTCAATGACAGACAGAGTTTTGTCTGCGCCTGCCGCCACCCCTTTGGAGGAGTCAACTGCAGTGTGAAGCTGGTGAAGGACAATTCCCTGAGTGTTGGCAAGTACAGAATTTAGCAGTGCAATCCAGGATCAGTGCAGGCCTCTGCCCCAGGGCCTAATTACACAGCATTTGCTGGTCAGAGGTCTCACATTTCGCTTTAATGAGTGACAACTCAAGCAGCAAAGCTCTGTGTTTTGGTGCTGAAGACATCAATCCCCACGGGTGACTCATGATCTCTTTTCTTAATATTACCAGATGATGGGATTAAATTGGTTTGGGACCGGTGATAATAGCTGGAAAAGCTCCCTGATGAAATGTGCAGAGTGGGAGGGTGTGCAGTAGATACATTTGAATGTGATGTTATTTTGAAGGGGGTGGTAAAATCACATCACTGGGAAATACTATCTTCAATGAAGCCATAAATGTTTTATAAATACCAATAGCTACCAGAAGGTGTGGGACTGTGCTCTCAAGGAGTCATTTTAGGCCTGCCTCCGGCTTTCATCAGCAAAGGATGCAGCCCCTTGAAAGATTCCAAAAGAAAAAAAAAAAAAGTGAAAATTATGCTTATTCAGCATAATAGATACAATAAATAATTTACACCCAGGCCACACGAAATGTGAATTTTATGCATCTTTCAGCAGTCATTTGGCTGATTTTTACTCATGACAGCATATGAGTAGTGAATGAAAGAATTTGTACAGAGGCAGGGAATGATATTGTACAGGCTCAGCTTGAAGAGAAACCCATATACTGTTATCCCCTCATTTAACATCATGAATGCTAAACCTCCTTGCTGTTTGCCTAAGATTTCTGCTGAAATTCTTGGCTTCAGCTCACTCACATGAAAGAGATCCTGGAGTGGGAAAACTAGGAGGGGGTGTAAGGCGGAAACAAAGCACCCTTAATGATAACATAGTATAGACAAACATCAAGTTCCCTTGCTGTTGCTAAATTTTTCTCTTGTGGATACACCTAGCACTAAATGTGAAGAAAATTACTTTTTATATAATATGAAAAGATATGTTTATGCAGGAATACTATGTTTCAGTTGCTCAAGTTCTGTCATACACAGGATGATGTGACATCAGAAAATTTGCATTTGGTCTTCTGGCTGGTCCAAGTTGCCTTTCTGCCATGTAACATCACTTAAATTTTTTCTTTATTCCTTTCCAGATTTTTCAAAAGGATCATACAGATATGCACCTATGGTGGCTTTTTTTGCTTCTCATACATATGGAATGACAACTCCAGGACCCATCAGATTTAACAATCTGGACGTCAACTACGGCGCCTCGTTTGCCCCAGCAACTGGGAAGTTCCATGTTCCATACCTGGGGGTCTATGTTTTTGAATATACCATTGAATCATTCAGCCCACGTGCCTCTGGCTATCTGGTCATTGATGGGATAGACAAACTCACCTTTCAGGCTGAAAATATTAATAACAGCAAGTACACTGACAGAGTAATTAGTGGAAATGCTTTATTAGAGTTAAATTACGGTCAGGAAGTCTGGCTCAGACTGGCAACTGGCTCTATACCAGCCAAGTACCCACCTGTAACTACATTCAGTGGTTACTTGTTGTATCGTACCTAATCAGTCCTAAAAGTGAGCTATTAGTCAGATGAAGCAACCTGCAGGTGAATTTAGCTTTGGATTTAAATTCTTTGCTTCTTGAAGGGCATGAAACTTCCCATGTAATGGCTTTTCTAGTGCCAATCCTCCAAGATGTTCTTTGGTTGTAGCCATGTGCACAACCCCAAGGAGCCCACAGGTTGGACATGGGGAAAACAAAGCATCTTCCTCATATCAATATGACTGGGAAGCACAAATCTGATGTTGTTCCATTGGAACTGGATGTTCCAATGGATCTGCTGTTCCATTGCATAGACATGCTTACACGAGATTGCTGAGAATCACTTCTCAAGAGAAAGATCAATTTGATCATTCCTTTATATCCTGACTGCAAATCAAAAGTGATGGATAGATTTTGATTACTCAGATGCTGGATTACTACTTAGCTCATTGTATCCATTGATAATCATGTGTATATATTCTGTTTGGAAAAAAAAGATATTTTTTTCATTTTGCCTACCATTATTCACTGCATATTTTGATATGGCAGTATTTAATTAATTCATGATTTTTTTATGTGACCAGTATGATGATAAAATAGGTTTTTTGAATCTGGCAGAAAAAAAAAAAAAAAACCCAAGAGGAATACATTCAGATTAGAAATAAGGTATTTTTAGCATTTAAATTAGTCATAGGATGAACATCATAATGGATTTGGTGGATTCTCTCTGCTGCTTGAAATATTTAAACCACAGCTGGATTTTGCTTGGGTAATATGTTTCAAGCAAACATTGTTATATTGGCTTCACACAGATTTTAGCATTTGACCTATAAAGTACGCAAGATTAAATTATATAACCAAAGTATTTTCTGAGTTTGAATTCTATAAATCTATGATATTGTTTGTTTCTGCATTATATTCACTAACTACTGAGGCAAGATGAAATTAAATTTAGTCTGCATGTGATTTTTCAAGCACCAATACAATAAAGAAATATTTTTAATTGATGCCTGACTGCCTGAAAAAACAGACCCTCAGGTTTTTATTCTTATTCTTTGCAAAGTCCCAGGCTGCTGCAGTTTCTTGATATCCTGTCCCCTGGTGTGACTGGCCAGCTTTGTTTCTGGTTATTGCCTTTGTTAATGGTATTTGACCAGATTTTTCTATGTCTCTGTTTTTCTCACTCCCTTTTCTTAAAAGCTGGGAAAAAATCTAACTATGATCTATGCCAATCTATTGAAGCACAGAATGTTTTGGTGCTCTCTGAATTATTTTGTTTCCCGCCATCAGGAACTTTTCTTGAAAACACATGAGCATCATCAACTCTCTTCTTAGTATTACTTAATGGACCTTACAAGATCTTAAGATGAATTTCCATGAAATTACTGAATCCTTGCCATGCTGTATGTGGATAAAAGAATCTACAATATCTTCCCTCAGGTGCATAAGTGTACATTTTGCTGTTCCAAACAGAAATGAGCATTCCCCACGAGAAGCAGAGGTGCTAGAGCTTGTCCATGGGCATGTGCTGGCTACCTGAAATATGCAGCACTCAAGAGCATCCGTCCAACTTCAGGGGGCATCTTATCATGGCTTGTGGTTAAGGACAGTAGTTAAGAATTCATGAAAGTTTTCAATCTAAACCCACTTTTTTTTTTTTTTTTGAGGTTTTTCTGTGACCACAAATCCTTTCTTCTCTGTAATTAATGGGTTCCTAATGTACCATGGACACTGAATGAGTGTGCTACAGACCTTTCCTCCTGTTGCATACCACAATTTTTCTGTAAACACTTAAATCTTTGATATGGCACTAACTCAGCCTACTGTATCACTGAATGTTATCAAATATAATGAACATAAGCCACACTGCCTCCTTGTATGATGCTGTCATTTTGATGTGCTTAGTCCTCTTTATTCCTGCTGTGGTTACAGCTAAATGGCATGAAAATTACTCTCAAGATGAAATTAAAATGATCCACCAGAGTCTGTATCTCTGTTTTAATGTGACTTTCTTTGCCCTTGCAGCCCTTCCCTCTAAATCCTTCAAGCTGGGTCCTCATCTTCACAGGCACTCTTTTCCACCAGCAATCAGATAATTTCTGTGTCATTGTACTGGTTTTCTTTCCTCTTTTCTCACCCTTTTTTTTTTTTCTCCTCTCACAAAACAGATTCATTGGGTTAAAGTAACAATTCTGATTAAGACCACATATGTATGAGTAACGTTTAGAAGACTAATTTCCCTAATAGAAATTGCACTGAAACTGATTCTCATTTTCCTATTTAAAACATGGGGAAAATGAATACTTTAAAATGATAATAAATGTATACTCCCCTTTCTATACTGTTTTACAATCCATTCCAATCTTTCTTCAGACGTCTTCAAAGTAGTTATCGTTGACTTTGTCTATTTTTAAAAACTAAAATGCAGATTGTTAACTGTGAAGATAGTTCTGTATCAATCACTGAAGCTTATTTACAGGCTTATGACTGTACTTGAGCTGGCTGGACTCACAATGCAAACCACTGAAAAATAAGTGAGGATCAATAAAATCAGTCAGCCTACCCGTGATGCAGAATAGGCAACAATCAGCCTGAAATCCCAGGAGCACTTTTTAGGCATCACCCAGGATAGGTGGTTCCTGAGGCACTTTGTCGCCCCTCTGCTTTCATCTTCATGTTCTGATTTGCATTCCCTAATGACAGCAGGCAGCAAATCTGAACGCTCATCTCTGCCCACAGCCCTTGTGAGGGACCACAAAGCCATCCTGAGCCTTTGTACTTCAGAGTGAACAGTGTTCCCTTTATTTGGGTGACTCAATAACCATGGCAACATTTTGTCTGCTCTGGCTCTGACAAGCCCATCCAATTTATTCCAGAGTTTGTGTTATCATTTCCTCACCTATACTAAGTGAGTTACAGCTGAACCCAGCCTCTCATACGCTTGGGATTCACACTGAAACCAGCAGCTGGTTTTCCTCATGTGCCATTTCTAGCTGCAGAGCCAGCACAACTCGTGCCAAGCTCCCCTGCTAACCCAGGCCTGCCCGCGTCTGTCTCGCGGCTATTGCTGTCTGTCCCTACCTCTGGGATTTTTCTTTTTCAATTTTTTTTTTCTCCCTGATAATAACAGTGGCAGCAAGCAGGAAAGAAACCATTATAACCATGAATTCAGGCAGTGACTAAAAGCAGCTCTTAGGAGCAACACTGCAGCTAAATCCCACCAAAATCAGTGGATACCTGGTGATGAAGTACCTTTGACAGTGGGATAATAAGTGCATTGAGGCAATTGCAAAACTGAATCTACCTAGCAGCTCAATTGGGCAGGTGAACAGGAGAGTGCACAACAAAATAAGACAACACACAAACAGTTCGGGCATTTCCAAAGTACAAAAGTGTGCACCATGGCTTTGCACATCAGTCACTGGTAGCTGCTACCTGGCTGCAGAAACAACTGCCTAGCAGCTCCATGCCTTTCATTAACCCCTTCAGGCTATCAGATGTGTCACACAATTAGCAACGTCTAGATTTTTTCTGCTTTTATTTTATTAATCCATACTTCTTCCTATCCTTAGCTGACTGCTGGAAAGCCTGACCCAAATGCTCCTGTTCCCATGCCAGAGCCTTATCAAGCACAGAAGATGGAAACCTTTAATTGTTGTGGAATTGTACTTACTAGAGCATCCTGGTGTAATCATATTTTCAGCAGTTTTATAAGAAGTACAAATATTTATCAGGATTTTGTTTTTTAAAATATACAGTAGTTCCATTGCAGTAATTTTCCCTTTGCAAGGCTGCCATTACCCCCCTTTGTATGATGGCCCCAATGGCAGGTGAGTTCTCAAGGGTGAAATAAAATAAAACACTCTGTTCAGATGGGACTCCAGTCAAGAGTGCATGGTAAGAAAGCTTTACCAGCAAGCTGCTTCCCAGCTGAAGTTGCTATAAAAATGTTACAACCAGCACGCTGCCTTGTAATGAACTTCCTTGCTCTGCTTCCCCACCCTCAGAAATCTGTGGTGGCTGTGAGCTGAGAACAGTCTTCTGCACTCACATGTTACATGTAAACAAACCAAAGTGTTTCTGAAAACACCGATTGCCGTGGCTGCTGCTGAAAATTCTTATCTTAGAAAAAGCAAGTTGCAAACAAAACAGACCATGGCTGTTTACAAACACTGAGCAAGTACTTCCAGAAAGTTTGCTATTCAAATCTGCAGGGCTTGGGCAATGCCATAAAAATGATCTGAAGTGCCCAGAAGTCCTTTATAAATACTACAAGCTTTCTAAATGCTTTTTGAGCCGCTGGAAACCAGTATATCTCACATCCACACAGATTTAGGTGGTGAATAGCAAAGTCAAGAACAGTGGCAACTAAAACAAAATCCTAAAATGACAGACTTGTTTAGATAAAGAATTATCCTCAGCTCTATCTGATGTCTCTGTCAATTCTCTGCAAATTGCCTTGGAAAGGAAAAAAAAGGTTCAGCCATCCATTGCTAGGCTACTTATTGGTACTTACTGAAGGGAAAAAACACACGTGAGAAAATTGTGTACTTTCAAAGTACAAAGAAAGGGCCATTACCAGCTTACTCAAGCAAGAGACAATTTTCAGGCTCAGCATTTAGACACATTCTAGAAGAACATAGTAGACTTCAAGTATAATTTTCATCAATAATTTTTAGGGTCTAAGTTGATTGCTGTTACCTTGGCCCCAATACCTGGTGTTATTACAGCTTCTTAATGCACTATCATAAAATATTTAATTCGGGAAAAACAGGAATGATGCTTCCAAAAAAAAAGGGAGAGAGATTCACTAAGAGTTACAATGTAGCTAAAATAAAATGTAGGTAAAATAAAATGAAACTGGAATGGCATCAGCTGTGAATGACAGAATCATTTAGGTTGGAAAAGACCTCTGAGTTCATTGTGTCCAATCTTTGATCACCACCTTGTCAACCAGACCATGGCACTGAGTGCCATGTCCAGTCATTTCCTGAACACTTGCAGGGATGGTGGCTCCACCATCTCCCTGGACAGTCTATTCTAATATTCCATTAAGAAATTCCTCCTGATGTTCAACCTGAACCTTTAATGGCACAGCTAGAGGCCATGTCCTCCCATCTTGTCACCAGATGCCTGGGAGGAGAGGTCAGATGTGCATGAAATACAGCCCATTTGGGGAAACATTGCTAAAAGTCATTCCTTTACATGTGAAATTACTTGTGTGAACTAAACAGAAATATGATGGCAGCTATGAGGAACTCCAAGCTTCTAGAGCAAAAGATACAGATCTAGGGCCACCCTTCAATTTGTCTGTGGGCTTACCTTGTTTGTATAGATTTGGACTTTGACTTAACTAGTATATATGGTCATCAAAGGAAGGTCAGATGCTTAAATAATTGTGGGAGAAAGCTACAAATCAGGGAAATAACACAGGACATGTTTGTAAGTGTTAATCAAAACGGATACATAACAATGCATTTGCCTTCCTAAATAAGAATGAAGAGGAAAATAAATTAAAAGTAAGAGATGGGAGAGTGTTTGTCTACAGTTAAAATGCCCAGCTGAAAGGGATTGTTCTCCCAGCTCTCACAGCACCCATGTCATTTGCTGGCACTGAACTACAGCCCTGCCTTTTCTCTGCCTTCCCTGTTTCCAACCCAGCATTTTTTTCTGCTTCCCTGCTGTTTGTGTGAATGACCAGATTGCCATGACCTTGGAAATTGGTTATGATGCAATATCCTTGCACCACATTTCTTCTGAGCCATAAAATAAGGACATATTTTTCTTTCCTCTGTTATTTTCGGTTTGCTGATTCCAACGGGCACCCCAACACCACCATTTTAATTTTGTTATAGTACAGCACAAAACTCCAAAAAAGCTTGTTTGGAAGAAGGGATAGAGCATTCTTTCAATCTATATCTACACAAACACAGTATTTCATTGCTGCTGTTTGTGTGTATATTTTTTTTTCAGGGAAGAACAGGAGAACCTGGTGAGGAGAAATTACTTTTCAACCACGTGATATAGACTTTAGTTAGAGAAAAAAGTGCTCGTGGATGAGAAGCTGTCTAGTGTCCCGTTTTAAACTCCGTTCCATGCTTTTCATTTTTTACAGGTGTATTTTCAATCTCTCCACTCATTTGGTAGCCAGTTTCACAGCTCTGCCTGCAGGTTGTGCTACCTCAGGTCATTTTTCCAGTGACTGTGAAAACATGTGTTTATGTCTAAGGCCTTGTATCAGCAGTGAAGAACAATCCATCTGCTACAAAAATACTTGGAGATCCTTTCAGGTTAAGGTACACTGCTGGTCACCCAGCAGTGCTGCCCAGCAGGAGATTGTGGCCAGCCGGCAGACCTTGATCTATCATTTGAAACAGAATTAGAAGCAGGCTCAAAGATACAAAGGTAAAAGAGGAGAGTTAGAACAACAGAGTAGTTAAAAACATTGCAGAAACAGGTAGTCAAAGGTTGGTATATGAATTTGTTGCTCAGTGCATAGGATAGACTTGTAAGATTTCTTAACATCGCTCAGAGGGAGATGAAAAGTTCTTTTCTGTGCTGATCAGAAAAACTTCCTGTTTAGTGAAGACAGAGAACGTGTGGGAAGACTTAGACCTGTGAAAGGAGATTTCATTGAAGCATTTAAACACAAGGAAGGTCTTGATGTCCACCTAAAAGCAGAAGGGATATACAGAATGAAGAATCATGCAGCTTCTGAAACTTGGCAGGAAAGCCATCGACAGGAGCACCAGAGCTGAGGCTGAGTGGGTCTGAACAGTGTGTGCTGGCTTTCTTACTGGGAAGAACATGATTAAACTGGGGGCATCTGGGGCACCTTGGGCCACCTCAGCTCTTATTGTGCCACTTCCAAGTATTAGATCAAAACTGACTACAGGTATGTAAACAACCTAACCCCAGCCTGTGCTTTGATGTGTATGTTCAGAGCTCCTCTTGGTTTATGAGCACTGATAAAAATAAACTCATTGAGTGAAGTGTCTATCTCATGTCAAATTACCTGGATGTCAGCTCCCTGCAATTCTAAATACTCTTGCAATAACTTACTGTGGAAAAAGATTGAATCCTTATCTCAATGAGAACCACTCAGTTGAATTTAAGCCAAGTAATTACAAAAATGTTTAAGAAAATAATGAGATTACATTTTGCATTTAAAAGTCCCAAGATAGACTTAAATATTACAGCAAAAGATGTCAAATATTTTTTCAGTATAAATTGAGGGAAGCTATAAATGTGGAATTTTTTTGGCAGCCCTTTAGTTCTGCTAACATTACTGAACCTGCAGAAGGGAGGCAATTCCTCCTGCATACAGAGAGCAGTGCTAGTGGAAGTATTAGTGTGGCAACTTTTTTAAAATCTCAGGCTTAGGTGGTTATAGCAATGAATGAAGACCAAACTGCATGTGTGACACTCCTCCTACCTGATGGAATAGAGCTGCATGGAGAAACGTGCACAGCAGGTATTCTATTGCAAGGATGTAGAAAAGAGCAATGCTAGACAGAGTAAATGAGCACTTACAAGAGGCATATAACAAGTTGAAGTAATAGAGAAGAAGAAGTGCCTGACAGCATTAACAGGTTAAGGGCCAGGCTCCCACTCAAGTCAAGTTTTTTTGCCAGTCTCCTGTTGTGTCTTGGACCTTTTGGCCCTCATGCCATTCTAAGGTGTGCTTGTGAGCCTCACAGCCTGCAACCAGAGCACATCTGAAGAGCAGCAAAGCCCGTTTGCCATCTCTGGAGAGTATCACCAAACCAGTGAGCACTGGTACCGTGTCAAAGCCACTGAGAGTGTTAGGGGGGGTCGCTGATGTCACGGTGCATTGAAGTCTATAACCACTTATGAAGGTGTCTTTGTAAATTGGATAGATCTTGCTTCACAACTACTGACTAAAATAATGATGTCTGGTGAGAAAAGGACTTTCTTGGAGTAGTCTTTCATCACCATCTGGTTTACTACTTTTCTTTACAGAATTATTTTCCAAAGTGCTTGCAAGGACAACCCCTTTCCAGCTAAACATCTTTAATGAGAAATTTTGGTTTGACTTTTGATCTTCCCTCAGCATGGTGGCTCTCCTCTGCAGAGTTACATCAGCAGCCATGTGCTTGTGTGTGCTGAGAACAGCGTGCTGCAAGTACTGATGGTGTTGGGTCTGTCTCTCAAACCTGACAAGATTGATCATAGCAATTCACCTCTCAAGTGGTCAATACTTCTGCAACATTTCAATCTTTCTGAAGTGAATCCCATACAGTTTCATGCTTTTAAATCACTTTTATTTCATGCCAGTTGACTGCAGACACACTGGAGACTCACAAGGGCTCAATTTTTACATGTGTGCTGTTTTGAGTTTTTATATTTCTTTGGAGCAGGCAGCATGTAAGATATTTTCCACCATCATTGTTATGCTGATCATTCGGTGTTTTATCTATCAAGTGCTCACTTTGGGAATTTGCATTCAAATCCGATTACTTGCATAATCCAGGAGTGTTAAAGAAATTGCCTTGGGAACAGCATCTTTGTCTCCCCCCTCAGTACCCCTCTGTGTTTGGTTTTAAGGAGGTGTGTTGTGTAATTTCTGATCTGCTTTTTCTTATGAACTTTAAAATCATGGCTGGTTCTAATGCAGCACTTTAGGCCACATACCGCTTCAGTTGCTCCCAGAAAGCTGATTCAGATGGGCCTTAAGAAAATTAAACTCTGCTTTAGAGGTAGCTTCCCCTCAATGCTGCACCTCAATAAATTTCCATTCCCTGTTTCTCAAGCTGTTGTGTCTCTTTCTGTGACAAAGGTGTTCCAAATTGAAAATTTCAGGCTTTCCTACCTGACTTGAGAGCAGGGTTTCACATGGAACAAAAAAAATGCCACAAACACCCACAGCTGAGAATAAATGAGTGAGTGCTGTGTCTCTCAGCATAAAAAAATAACTTCAATAAAAACCACATTTTGTGGTAACTGCAGAGTCTCTAGCTCCTTATTTGGCATCATACATGACTTCATGAATTTTGATGGCAAAAAGTAACGTAAAATATATTGATTGATTCTGTTTTACCCTCCTCCTGGGATGACTTTGATGTCCAATACTTTCTTCTTGGAGAGGGACTATTTGTCACAGCATTTCAAACAGTTAGCTTGAAATTATGTGTTCTTCTGGGGTCCCCAAAACACTTGAAGCTAAACACTTCAGAATTCAAAGAGAATTTGCTGGAGTCTGTAGATACAAAAATGCTTTGACATAAACTGTTGCAACCCTTTTAAAAATCCCCTCTGTATCATGCCCTGTTTCATTATGAGACTAACTCCCCTTTCAGCTGGCAGATCAAAATGGCACAGTTTGAAGTCACAAAGCTTCCCCATATTCTCCTAGGAGCTGAGAACCCAATTTCTTCACAAAACTATCCAGACTGTTGATCTGCTATAATCTTTCAGAAAATAATGACATTTTGCTTTGGAAGCTTGCTCTCATTTACTTGTATGTTGTCAGTATTACATGAATTACCAGATATTCCTCCTAACCTAGAATCCTCCAAATTAAATGTCTTTATTGCTCATGTGTTCTCATGATCCTTTTATCCAATCATATGGAATGAGTACTGACAGCAATTAATTTGATAATGACTGTGTTGTGCAGATGTACAGAAGGGTAAAAATTCAATTCTTAAAGACAAACACAATGAAAACAAAAGGAAAGCATCTTGCTTTGGCTGGCCTCTCCTTCCTTTGTACCAATACCCTCTAAAACAGTTTTCCCCATTAAGACTAAAACAAGCAGCTTGATTCTTGAGGATAGCAATTATTTTTGAGTGCTCTAGTGAGTATAATTACACTGTCAAGAGTTCACTTATGTTCTGCTGGTAGCCATGTGGCTCTCTTTCAGATTTTCAGTTTCTCTCTCCTACAGGATCTATGCCCCTTGAATGGATTTAAAGCTGTACCAATCCAACACATTTGTGCACGTGCTGTGGTGAGTCACACACCACCTGCCCACAACCATAACAGCACTGAGCAGAGAAATATCATAGTCCAATCCCCAGAGGCTCCTGATCCCTGCTTCCCGACAAGTGGCTGCGCAGCAATCCTGGGAATGTCACCAGAAAATGAAAGTGGGAGAGGGAGAAGAGGAAGAACTGTGTTGAGAATATGCACCCCTGAGAAGCCTAGGTGTGAGACGAGTCCTGATGACAATGACAGGGATTGTATTCCTAGAGTGAGAGAAGTCAGCATTAGGGGAAATACCTCACAGGGAAAGGAGATGTACTCTGAGCTGAGGGCTCCCATGCTGCTGAAGAGCATCCAAAACCGGAAAGCAGCAAGAAATAAAGGAACAGTGGTATTTGACAAGACAGATACTGAACCAGAGGAGAAACATATAGAAAAACAGCAGAACAAAAGAAAATACAAGGGTAAAATGATTGCAGGCAGTGATTCATTAGATAACATTTATGGGGTCTCTGTGATTTCCAGAGGATGAAAACTTCACTCAAAGTATGCTTCAGAATAAATTCAGGTCTTCTCAAGAAAGGCAGAATGAATCCATCTGGTGAGCAAGATAAAACAACGAGCAGGAGAGACAATGAGAAATTATCTTGGTCCTGCTGCTAATTTTCTTTCTGTGTGACTCAAGCTGCACTTCAGGTAGGCAGCACACTGTACCTAGTCAGCACAACCCCTTGACCAAAATTAAGCATTTATATAAAGTTTGATGGTTTAATACCAAATGCCATATGTGGAAGAACAGAAAGATTTTTACAATGAGCAGAGCATGTTTTCATATGCTGCTGATTCTTTTAAGCTGGAGCAATTTGCGTTTGTGCTATTCTGAAGAAATCTATTACAAATTTCTACTCTTGGTTTTTTCCCCACTGATAGATGTTATTATACCTTGTGTTACATGAAATAGGAGTGGGAGAGACAGAATAAGTCTTGGGGAATTCAGAGTGGAAAAAGGATGAGCTTCCTTTAGAAGTAAAAATGGAAAAGAGATTGAACACCTTGGGGCCTATGACAGTTGTTTTGAAAATATGTCTTGACTCAAATGGGAAAACTTCATAAGAGGATAAGCCCACTTGCTCTGCTTTGACCCCTCCAATTTGCCACTCCCAAGAAAAGAACATCCCTCTGCTTGGGAGATGTAGGGGAGACTGA
>NW_005054304.1:7371454-7383268 GCF_000277835.1 Geospiza fortis
GAAAGGAAGAGATTACATCCCCTTTGGAGCTCAGAGTTGTCTGATCTCTCTCCACCTCTGCTATAAAATGCAAATCTGTCTGAGAAACCCTGAAACCAGCAAAGGAAACGTGAAGACCTTGTTAGAGCACATGCTGCTCCCTTCTCCAAAGGGACAGGAAAGTCCCTGCACAGGAGGTTTGGAAAAGATTGGCCTGGGAAAAAATGTTTGGCCTGGGAAAGAGACAGTGACTGTCGTGCCCTGGGAAAGCACCTGCTGTTGGTGTGTTAGTGTTGAGACCCCTGGAACAACAGTTACTTGGCTATGGGTGTGTTGACTTTATTTGTTAAAGCTATGGAAGGAATAGACAGGGCACAGGGATGAACACAAAATATGTTTTGGACCATTTTTTCATTTTGGTTTTTATCCCTTTTTTTGGTTGTCACTGTTGTTGCCACCTGCAATTTTTGGCCTTATCTTTTCCTATGTGCAATTTTCTCTTTGCACTCTGATTTAATTTTGTAATTTATATTTTTATGGATTTTTATTGTCATCTATATAATGAAACCTTTTCTGCTGTTCTTCCCAAAACCTCAAGAAAGCATCAGATGGTCTGAGTTGGCTGTTCTGTTAGAATTAGAATTCTGTTCCACTGAATTCTAAACTGGTGAAGCAAACCTGGCTTGAACAGCTGATATTACAGTGCAGCAAAGGGAAGAGAAATTTCCCCCTAACTATACCACACAAAATTAATAGTGATAGATATGATTCCATTTCTCATATTTTTGACCAATGCTGTAGAATGAGAATAGATATTATAAAAGCTTTCAATTTTGCAGTCTCCTGTGATATGGCACTTTGTTGACAGAAAGATAATTTATTGGCTTTTTGAGTATCTCTGCACAGCTCATGCTTGTCACAGAGTGACAAGCCTTCCTGATTCATTGGGTCTCTGTAGAAATATGCAGCTCCTTTTCTTGTTTTTTATAAGATCAATACATGGGTTCCTTCCAATTTAAGATATCCTATGATGCTATTCCTTCCCTCCACTCCAGTGCAAGTAATAAAGGATAAGCATGGGATTAAGGATTAAAACAAACAAGTGAAAACATATGTTTATTGATATTGATTGCCTGGTTGTGGTGACAAAAATCTTCTCAGACTCAATGTAAAGTGCAGAGGTTGCAGCAAGGTGCATCCTCTGTGGATTTGGCTTATCATGGGCAGCACAAGGGTGGAGTAAGTATGCTCTGATTTTTTCAGATTAAACCAAAAACAGAGGAAGATGCAAAAGTCAGTGTGAAATTAAGGTGCGCGTATGAATGCTTTTCCTTGTCAGTGGTTGATTTAAAGCTGACAAACCAGTTCCTGCCTGGGATTTGACTCATTTCAGGAAATTGCTTTCACATTCGGGTGAGAATTCTCAGGGGTTAGAAAATGCATTGCACTTGCATAAAAATCATCAACTTCTGGGTTATTTCATTGGGATTTTATTTGTCTGATTTTCTAATTCCCAGTTCTTTTGGCCAAAACATCAGGGATAGAAAAGTGTGTGGAGTGGATTGGCGGGAAATGTCAGTTTTGAGTAAATGTTAAGGTTTTCATGTAAACCCTTGCTTTATGATCTGGATTTTCAAAAAGATTCCTGTGAGACTGCTGGAAGCTTAACAGTATGTTTACTTTTACTGGATGTCAGGTTTCTGTTTCACATCCGGTGAGTTGTGATCTATATAACCCATGTCTCAAATAGCCTTTCCCATGTTTCTTTTCTTCTGACACAACATTCACAAATTTCCTGTTGCTATTTAGTATGAGTGCAACAATTATCTATTATGAAATTCAGGGATACAGCAATGATAAACCATAAGAAGAATCACTAAGTGTGCATGTGCAGATTATCATATGCCACTTTTTGTTACTGGGACTTAAGTAGTCAATGCTCAGTGCTGTATCCCACCCAGCTAACACTTTACATTTAAATGTAGCTCACAGTTAGTGACAGATGCTGAAATAAATATACAAATAGGGAGGTGAGGGTATTAGTTTATATACAGCCATTTATCTTCTGATAGCACGAGCAAAGCTGAAGTCAGATACAGTTAAATGAACTGAAGCTGTAACAGTGCCTCTTGAACTGCTTGAATTAACAAAATCAATCCTCATAAATTAAACTATCATTGATCTATGATACAATTAAGTCCTATAATCAAAATACACTATTGGTGCATGCAGCGTAACCATACTTATTCCAACGCTGAATTTTAACCACTGCTGGCTAACTGCTCCTGCCATGTTCTGTAAGGCTCCCATCTGGCATGGGAGATGCTAACATTATGATACAGTTATTTCTTTTCCATTTTTCAATTTAGGCTGACATCTGCTGGTCTCTGCAAATGGCAGGCAACCCTGCTGAATGCAAACCAATTTGAGGCTGCGGCTTCTCATGTTTTCCCTTTGTCATTTTTCCAGAGCTGGGAATGGCAACCAAGCCACTTAATTACAAAGGAAATTCATGCAGAATAATAACTCAGTGGAAGAAGAAAGGCAGGAACAATGCCCTGTAGAAGAAAATGAGTTTGACATGATAAATTGCATTCATGCACGCCCAGTGCACTGTGCAAGCACTCAGAGGAGCCAATGGCAGCCACTGTATATTGGCCAATTAGACCTATACAAAAAAGGTGTTATTTAAGGGCACCACACTGTGGGTTGTAATGAGGAGGCTGGGGAGGGGAGTTCTCTCTTTTACACTCTCAATGAGGCTGATGAGAGGGGGAGTGGTGTGATATTGGGCAATCAGCACTTGATGTCTGCCCAGACAGACTGCAGTGGTCACAAGGAGCTGGGCATTGGAGGGTGTGAGACATTCCAACAGGAGCTCCAGGTAATGTGCTACACACACCTAGCCCAAAGCAGCAAGAAATAAGAGGCTGCTGTATGATTAAATAAAACAAGGGGCACCTCCACATTCCCTGCTGGCTGTATATATCATGGCTCTGTTTTTTAGGAAAATGAGTCATTTGACATCTTACACTGACTGTAGCACTCCTCACCCTGGCAGACTATTCAGGGATATCTCCAGTGATGCAGCTTCCACCTGCATGGACTTTCAGTTCCATTGTCACCCAGCTGTTATTTTGGACAGGAATCCACTCACAACCACTGCTTTCCCACTGAGATTTTGAAACTCTGAGTAAAACCAGTCACCTCTGAATCAGTTGTGAATCTGTGAGGCTACTGATGCTTGAGCTACAATGCAGATCTGGATAGGCAGCATTTACTGACTCCCCTATGGTGGTTTGTTTGTGCACTTTGAAGTCCAAACAGTTTTTCTCTTGCTACTTTTCATTTCCTTTTGGTCCAGCTCTTTGTTTGAAACAGCTGGCGTGCCTCTTACCTCAGCAGCAGTATTTCCCATTTCAGCTGCATCACTTTGTCTTTCCCAAGATATTTTGTAAGCAAACAGAAGAAAGAAAGGAAGCATTAATTATGTGATGGCAGAGGTACTCCTCTAACTCCAGGGTGTTTGAAGCACAGGTTGCTGACAGTGGGTGCTGTCCATACCTCCTACAGCCTGTTGTCCTTCAGCAGCATGCAAGTTGGAGTATTATCCTGCTCTTCCCTGTTTTCAGCAGGGTGATGACATTGTGGTGGCTGTCTGATCTAACATCCTGAGACATTTCAACAGTTAAGTTATTGCAAAGGGTAGATTCACTTTTAATCCTGCACTGCAGGTCCTTGAGTTGGTTTTTTGTAGGGTGTTGAAAGTACTCAATGCTAGGTGTGATAACTCACGATGATGACATTTATCCTTGGGAAACTGGTTGAAGTTTCTGCTGTAGCTTGGAGGAGCCAAGAAAGCCTGAGCCAGTGATAAAGGAGAGCACTTAGAAAGTTGCCACCTCTATGAGTTGCCATGGCTGGTGCTGAGGAGCAGCATTACAGCACACAAAGAAAGGGAGAAAGGGTGGATAAGATCTAGGTCCTTACACCTCATGGGCACTAAGGATCCTCCAGCTGATCCTGCCCAGGAAAGCAGAAAGCCTTTCTGCTTTGGGGAACAAGGAGTAGTGAAATTTGTGCAGTTTATACATGCTGCTAGTATTTCAGCCAGGAATCTGAAGTCTAATTGGGGTTTGGCACAGGTTTAGTGATGGTTACCAATTACAATTAACTGTTATTGTCTGTTAAGTGCTGACAGACGTAAAAGGAGGCAGTGCCACCCCCAAGCATGATAACAATCAAATGAATCAGCAGTTGCTACCAATAATCCTCATCCCCTGGTGGTAAGGTGCAGCTGAGTTACAGATTTGGAATTGATGAAGATCCTACAAATAGTGCTTGGTTAATACTGATGGGATGTAGGGGTCAGGAAAGTCCCTTGTGCTTCTTTTGATAATAGTAATAGTGCTACTGCTTCTACTAATAGTAATATTTCTGCAGCACCTCTAAGAATAAAATACCACTTCAAAGTGTCAGCCCTTTGGATCCTCACTGAAAATGTATTCATGAAGATAGGCAAGCCAGCTAGCAAGGTGAGTTTTTCCTCTTAGTGCTTCAAATCATACCAGTTATGTGAAGTAGAAAGCTACAATACTGAAGCTGACACAAAAGTCTTGATATTGCTAGCATAACTCGTATGGGGGTTTGTCTGGTTGTTTGCTTTTGGTTTGTTGGGTGGTTTTGCATTTAGGTTTATTTTTGGAGTTTTAAAATGTCTTTATAAAAATTGTATAAAAATATTAGTAAACTGTAAAGCGAGTGCCAGGGCAACATCAGGGTAACTATCAAGTAAATCCTTAAACTACCTTAAGCCTTTAAAGGACTTGTTACAAAGCAGTTTGGACAGTTATGTAACTGCAGTGACATTTGGTGCTTCTTCAGGTTAAAGCCCTCTGAATGCTCCCAACAGCCCTGAACTGCAGTTCAGATTGCTCTGTGTAGCTGCTTCCCAGTGAAAACTCAGGCATTTACCACTGAATGGCTCTTTGACTGCTGGTGTTCATTTCTCTCACTCTCTGATTCTGCAGACACCCCGTTTCTCTCAGGTGTTTAGTAGTGACATTAATATACTGACAGATACACCCAACCATGTTGCAATTTACTGGAGCTGATGGGGAAATGTTCTCAGAGCTACACTTGCAAAATGGAGCTGTTTTATAACTTTTGTGATTGCTATTCTTCAAAACTTCACCTCTCAGAGTGCTGATAGACAATTTTCCCTTCCATTCATTTCTCTGCTTATTGTAACAGATACTTTAAGCACAGACCAGTGAACTGTTAATCTGAACAGACTCCTCAGCATTTCATACAGTAGGAGAGAAGCACCAGAGAATTCACATTTGTTTTGAAGCTAAAATAAATTATCACTCAGATATCTTGCTAAGATAGAAAACTTGGCCTTATATTTTTTTTGGCTCTGATGTTGAAGATCTGGAACTTGAAAGCTATCTGCCTGCTGCTATGATTTGTGCAATAGACTTTAAATGGAGTGATACACTGGATGGCTGAATGGACCTGTGAAAGTCTCATTTAAATCAATTCCTGTAAGGGTGATGTTTAGTGGGTTGTGTATCCTGGATTCAGATAATGGCAGAGGGTAGAATCACCATGTGTGTACAGACTGAACATTTGTGTAGGTATGAGGTACATCATACTAATGGTGTGCCCAGAAATGTGTTCAGAACTTAGCCAAAAGCCAAACCAGCTATTCACCAGCCATCTTAGATCTTTAATGGAAAATTTTATTATGGCTGTGAATTTGCTGCAGTTTCACGCCACAGAGCAAGATAGATGTAAGATAGGTTTATGGTGAGTGGTCTTTTACTATTAGTTCACTGCTTTTTTTTTGTACTAACCACTTTTGCAATTTAATGATATGGCAGCAATGGCTTTTATTGTGAAAGTGAAGGCAGGCAATTTCAAATTTTTGAAAACTGTATTGCACTGCCTAAGTTTAGGATATGCTGTGATAACATCTAATTTTGTGTCATCACAGGCATTCAGCTTGCATATGTGGTGCCCTCCTTTTACAATTTCTTTGACAGTGGCATCACTGCTAATGAACAAGCCCTGTAGATGATAATTTTCCTGAACTTTTTGTGTCTAGACCTGATTTGGTCTAGAGGATTTCAGTTCATCAGGTTCTCATTTGAACTGCCAGGTACTTTTACACTCTGGCATCTTACAGAAGTGAGCATAGACGTGATCCAGAACTGCAGCAGTTCAGCTGTGTTGGGTGTTTTTTTTTTATCTATTCAGTTGACAAGGTGAATCATCTTTGTCATTTTAGTATTTCCTTAGACATAATTTCCTGAGACAATTTTTTTCTTCTTGGAACTCATTAGCAAAAACATTGACCGGTCTGAATTGAAGATAATAGTATCTCAGCTTTTCAAATTGCTGAGACAAGTAGAGTTGGTAACCCCTGAACTTGAAAAAAAACCAGGTTGGAATGCCTGGACCAAACCACCCAGATGACCTTTCAGTCAAGTCAGAGAAAATTCTTTGAACAGTTTGGGGAGAGGAAGAAGTTCATCTTTCACAGCAGAGTCATGAACAGAAGAGGTTCCAAAGCAGTAGTGTGATTTCCTGCCTCTCAGTCCTTTTTTACAGACAATATAATCCTCTGGAGCAGCTTCTAACCACTTTAAAACTCTTGATCCAATTTCCCACTGCCTTCTGCTTTGTCCCTTCATGCCAGTAGAAGTAGCTGTGAGACATTTTAGAAGAGCTCACATGGTCACACTTCATGCCCAGTTTGCCTCTGGTGGAGGCAGCAGGGTAAAAACCACCAGAGACTCAAATATTGACCTGACAGAGGGATCCCAGAGGGGCAGCTGCAGCAGAGAGCAAGATGAGGACCTCTTTGCACAGCAGAGCTCAGGGCAGCACAGGCCATGTGAAGCCACTCCTGAGGCATCCAGCTGGGAGACAAGAGCGGGATGTAAATTGGTGGAGCTGCTCCAAGTCGTGCTGGGATAGCTGATGGCAGACTGGCTAGCTCAGGGGATTTGGGGGCTGCAGGGAGCATGCAAATCCTCTGTAAGACTCAGCAGTGAAGAGCTCAGGCCAAAAAGCTTCGGGGCTGCTGTGTCGTCTCTGCCTCTGTCCTCACTCAGCTCCCACAAGAATGCTTAAGCAGCAAAGCTTAAGCTTAATCGAGTTATGTGAGCCAATAAACTTTGCTGCATTTCTTATTGCCCTACCACAGTTAGATGCTTCGAAAATATTTTGCTTTAAATCAAGGCAGGTTTTTTGCAGATTTCTTCCAGCACAGTCTCTCTGCTTCCCCTCCTGAACTTGCTGCTCTGCAGCTCAGGTGGACTCAGGACTGCCTGGCGTGCATGTCTTTGAGGAACATTATGAACTGCACAGCTTTCACTTGACCTCAGGCTTCAGAAGGAATGTCAGGATCAGACTCTGAATATCTGAATTAAAGGCTTAACTTGGAAAAGCGCACCGTCAAAGTGGTCAGAAGGTCTGTGGGGTGCACAAAGCAGCTGATTGTGCACTTAAGACTCCTGTGTTAGCCTTCCATCTGTTGCCAGCAACCAAGGCTGAAAGAACATGCTTGTGTTGCTGGTAGTGGCATGAAAAATAATTGTTCTTGTTGAAGTTCAGTTCTGCAGGAGCTGGCCTTTCTTCTTCATCCCCTCAGCTTCACAGTAATGAGGGAAACAGCGAGCTCTTCCTCTCATGATAACTGAGCTCACCCAGCTTCTTCCCTGTTGCGGTGTCTGCAATCCTCCTTGCTGTATTTTAAAAGCAGAACCTGTAACAACTACAAAGCCCTAAGAGAAGCAAAGCTTCAATTCTGTGGACACCAGTGACATTCTCAGGGGTGCATCTTTCTTGATCCCAGCCCGTGCTTCCCACCTCCTGGTGAGCACAGGGGGAAAGGCTCGTGTCTCAAGGCAATGGAGCTCCCAGGCATCTTTCTTCATGATTCACACAGAAACTTTTAATTTATAGAACTGACATGTTAACTGCAGTGGCCTAAAAGAATAAATGAGTAATACTGTGGGGTCTTCCATTCAGAAACAAGAATGTTTTCCCCAAGACCTCTTTTTAATTGAAGCCATTTGTCATTTTGAATGTCGAATGTATTCATTAGAAAGCAGCACCTCGGAGGGGACTGGGGAGCTCAGGAGATTAGTAACAGGGTACAAAGCCTTTTGCCTCCAGGTTGCCAGTTTCAAATCTGGCCATGTCACTATTGATCAGAAGAAGTCATTACAGGCTGACAGATGTTTGGTTGCTTATATAGAAGTGACCTTGTCAGATTAGTCAAATTCTTTGTTAAGAGATATGTCCCTACTGCCTCTCACACGCAGGCACACACACACACACACACAAAAATCCTCATTAGCACCTTGTTGGTAGTGCTCACAGCATCAGTAAGGACAGGGCACAGTTGTTTATGCATAATCAGAACAGAGAGATTTTTGAGTTATGTGAGGGTTGATTGAAGCATTTTCAAAGTGTTTCATGATGCACTTTGAAATTTCCAAGTTGATTCTGTGCTGCATAATTTAAAATGAACCCTTCTTAGAATATTTGCAGTGCTTTGATCAATATAAAATTTATTTTTTTAGGAATCTGAGAACTGCATTTTTTCTATAGCATCTATCAGCAGTAAAGCATGTTCTTAGCAAAAAAAGAAAGGGGGGGACATCTGAAATATGTGGGGGGAAAAAAAAGAATGGTAATACTGCATACATATTTGTTTAACAACTTTGAGACTAAGGCTGAAAATACTCTTAGTCCTGTGATTTATTTTGCGGACCGATACTTAGGGAACAGAAGAATCTTACAAAATCACCACAGACACTTCAGTCCAGCCTGCAGTAACTCATATCTCTAATTTGGATTAAACTCCTGTTCCATGGACCACAATGGCCACCTGTGGTAACACCAGGCATCTTTCACAAGGCTCTGCTACCTCTTGAGCATAACTCATGGCCTTCAAAATCACCTAGGACAGGCACTTGGAAGAGTGTACATGCAAATTTTAAAACACAGGCTCCTAAAGGGGTTCCTGTGTTCCTTTAAAGATCCTATGAGGAACATAATTCAGCTTGGGTTGAAGCTTCCTCCAGCTTCGACTCAAGGGAAGTTTACCCACGTGAAGGGGCTCTGACAGAGATGAAAACCTCTACACATAAAATCTCTATGAGAGACCCCAATTCTTCTCTGAAACAGAGGAAAGAAAATGCTAGAAATCCAGCGGGACCTCAATTTGCCCTAGGGAAGAAAAGATTAGTTTTTTGTCAGCTTTGCAGCCCATGTTGCAAATTGACTTTGAGACAGAAAAAAATGATTTGGGGTGTTCATATTTTTTTACATCACCAGCAATAAATATCAAAGCTGGGCTGATAATGTTGGTGTGAAAAGTGCAGGTGCCTTTGGTCTGTATTGTGAACAGAGCAGGTAAAATGTGTCTTGATTAGTGAGGTTGGTAGGTGACAGTTTGTAATGTTGTGATTTTGATTCCAGTCCAAACTCTGCTTTTAGAAGACTAAATCAAATTTTTACCTGAGCTGAACTTGCTTCTAACACAGGAGTTTTGAACAAGGTCTTTTTTAAAACAATTATAATCTCTCTGCAAAGGGTGGAGGATTATAGGGTGTGAAAGCAATAAATAATAGCTTTGGGCAGGTCTGAGCTGTTCTGAGAAATGCCAAATGACTGGCACACCTTATTATGTCTTTTAAACAATCACAACACGTGACTCCAGCTCTTTCTATGTCAAGAACATTTGTTGTTAAATGCCACAAGGATATGGGAAGGTGTGCCAAGGCTTCTGTGCACCTTCAGCTGTTCTCAAGGTGATGACTTAAAAATGGCAATTTAGCCTCTGCGGAGCACAGAACAGCATGTGACATTCAAGTCTTGGGCAAAAAGATAAGATAACATGTTGTATTTTAGAGCTGAGGATTATGAATTGGATCTCTGGAGGGTGGGTAGGGCGAAGGGTGAACACTTCACCTACCAAACTTGGCTGATTTGATTTTTCTTATCAGTGAGGAGATTTAACTTGCCTGATTCACCACTTCTTTAAGGTCTAAGTAATATTGGTTCTGCAAGAAGTAATATTTCAGTATGTGTAGCTTAAAACCTGTCCTGCCTTAAAGTCACATCAGCCATAAGTAATACGCACTGACTACTTAGGATCCCACAAATGTGACCTTCCACTTGTGTCCCAGCAATGCAGAAGGCACCAGCCCAGAGCAGGTCTATGGATTTCACAGGCATCTAATAGGTAAAATAAAAAGACAGATGTTTCTATGGATTGTAAGGGGAGGGAAGGCAGAACCAACAAGAAGCTCTAAATTAGTTATTGTGGTGATGAATGCTGTGTTATGGACCTGCATGTGTGCCTCAGGCTTTTATGGCCTTGTAATTATATTAGGAGATATTGCTTTGACCTAGACATAACTGTACAGGTTATTTACTATTATTATTTCCCTGAGAGAAATAAAACCCAATCCAAACTCTTTCAAATACTGTATGCCACACTTACATATAACAACATATAGAATAGATTCCCTGACAAGAAAAGGAACTAAAATGGCAGTAGAAATCTATTTCAGGGTGGATTGGTGAATGGCAATATTGCTGGTTTCATGATGGTAATTGAGCTTGTCTTTCTGTGATGGTGTCGATAAATTGAAGTTTGTGCTGCCACTGCCTGTCACCACTCTTCCCAGAGGCAACGTGTCCTGATGGACTAAAGAAACTTGGCCTATTTCAAGACAATGGGACAAATTAAGTTAGATCACCACTGAAGGCATTTTGGAGCAACCTGGCTAAACTTTTCTAGGTGGCCTCAAAGCCTTCACACAGCCTAGAAAAGCTGCTTAGCTGGGAGGTTGCAATGAAGCACTGTTCTAAAATAATCATAAATGTTCATAAAGCAGATGAAAGCCTTCAGTAAGTACAGCCAAGCTGTAGCAAAGGCTAAAGTAACAAGACATGATTTGTTTAAGACTTTCTCTCTATTTGCACTATTTTTTTTCTTTCTTGCATAAAACTGGAAAACAAAAAAGCTTTAAAACAAAAGGCTAAGAATTTTCCCAGGTCAAAATCAAGGCCTTTAGAAGTCCTGCAAAAGTGTGATATTACTGTTATAAAATGCACATAGAAACAGAGGATATCAGGATAAAAAATTTAAAACATAAGGAAATAATGATGCATCCTTTTTAATATTGTTTCAGCAAAGGTAGCCATGCAGCAAATTAAACAACAGTGGATATGAAGGATTCCAATTTCAAGGAAGAAAAGAAAGCTGTAACACAGCCTGGAAAGTACAGCTATTAAAGCAGAGAGACTTTCTGAGGCTGAGGCTACAGGTAGATGCTATGCTTCAGGAGATACTGACACCCAGAAGGGAAAATTAAGCTTTCCAAAAAAAAAGGGGGGAGGGGAGGGGTTGGAATCTCCAAAACCAATTGAGAATTTATGTAGTGTGTGACTTGACTTGCATTTCTCATTTGTTTGCCATCAGATTTCTTTTTAATACCAATATATACTCTCCATATCCAAACCATAAAAGCGTGAATTATTTTCTTGGTGATTTCTTTGCACGGCTGCAAGCCTTCCAAGCAATGAGAAAAGATGTCAAGTCTCTGTAGCATGAGGTACAACTTCTTAAGGCATTGGAAGCTGTCAGTGTGGCCAAGCTGGACTTGGCAGGGCAAGCCAAGGGAGAAGAAAAGAAAGTGATTATTGTGCCATTGCTGTAGTTGCTGTGTATTGCTGCTTTAAACTGTTTCTACTCCAGCTGCTCCCAAGAGCTTCTAGTGTCCCAGGGAAGCTGCCTTTTCATCACAT
>NW_005054304.1:7383283-7383466 GCF_000277835.1 Geospiza fortis
ACTTTCCTAATCCTTCACCCTTGCCAGGGGGAAGTCAACAAAGAAGCTTGGGCTGGTTGTCTCCAGGACCTGAGTGGTGAAGTGCTCTTTGCACACAGAGACGCTTTCTTGGAGCACGGCTGCAAACAACTAATCGCTCTTTAATCCTGCTAACCTCTTTGCCTTGGCCGTATGGTGGGGTTA
>NW_005054304.1:7383482-7395385 GCF_000277835.1 Geospiza fortis
TGGGGCCTACAGAAATAATAATGCCATTTCCACAGTCTCACTCATTAGAATGAAATGTAACTAAGGATGTTGGTCTTCCTGCTGTGGGATGTCAGCCAGCTGCTAATTGTTTGTGGTCAGAAAGAAGTTCTCCCCTTGTTGTTCTTTAGGGATCTGTGTGTGTTGATGTAAGTCCATTTTACACTTGCACTGAATTCAAGTGTGTTCATCTACAGTGTTTGAACCAGATTTTTACTTTTAGAACGCTGGATAGCTGCATGTAAGTCTAGGTTGCAGTCACCACAGGTTTTGTCTTTAGTTTTCTTATAAGGTTGTAGTTTTAATCTGAGTGGCACCTACAGTAAAATCCTTTTTCATGGCCAGGACAGTCGCACCTCAGATTTAATCCCTTTATTATAAAGCAGACATGTTTTCCCCATTGTCAGACTGGCTGTGACTCACTGCTCCTTTCTGCTAGCAAGAAATCCATTATATTAATGTGAGTTTGAGAACTACAATGACATTATTCCAGTAATCTCTTTATTTTAAAAATTCATCAGGAAACACCACAGAAACAGAGTGACTAGGTCTGCTGTTTTACTGAACAATCTAAAAAGAAACCGCTGTTAGAGACTGAACAATGAATTTGTGGCTTTAATCTTTAGAGGTGCTCTGTGCCTTGTCAACAGCTTAGGCACAAAAAATATGAAGCACATGCCTAAATCTAGGCACACCTGCAATTCTGGAGTGACTAAATGCTTTGGTTGCTTTAGCTGTATGTTGGCAGACCAAAGAGACCTCTGGATACAACCAGTGGAGTCTGGATAATCTTCTAAAGCAAATCATGTATGAAGATAAAATAATCACTCATGCAGCATTTTAAAACTGAATGTTGAAACAAATGCATCTGTTTTCCCTTGAAAAAATAAGGGACACAAAAGAGACCCAAGAGTAGCTTTCCACCTAACAAGCATCTCATGTAGAATAATGCAGGTGTGGCTGAAACTACTCTTGACATAAAGTATACAATAACACGTGTGATGGAGATGTGTTGACATTCCCAGCAGTTTTGTCTGAATGCTTATGTCGAAAAAAAATCTGTTTCCTTGCAAATTTCTCTGCTGCAGGGTGGGCAAAGGGTTGGAGGGTAGGAGCGCTGATGTTTCCCATTTTGCTGGAGATGGCTTTGAAAATGTGAGCTGAAGTGGCTGTTATCAGACGAGGAATCTGGCTGGCTGGGGAGCAGGGCTTTGCCACAGGAGCTATGTAGGGCACGCCTGCAGAAATGTCAAATAACGCCTGTCTGTGATGCTGCTCCCCGTCGAGCGTGTCACGAGTTATCCTCACTGCTCCTCAGCCTCGCACTCTTAAGAGGGAAATGCAAATTTCCTGATGTCTTCTGGAGGGCTATGGAGGGAAGAAAGTGAGGAAGGGAATCAAAGGGAATACATTATTGGTGACAGCAAGTATAGTAAGTGAGAGGTGGAAGCAGGAGCTGAAGATGTGGTTAATGAGGGCGTGCGAGGGAAAGCAGCCCTCCACGCACACTAAACCCTCAGCAGGGGGGAGACACTGGGGGAAAAGGACAAAGCAGGGATTCTCTGCTGATAGTTCTGATGCTGCAACCCTGCCCTTCCAAGAAAGCAGAACCCATCTGGCGGCATAATCAGAAGCCCTCCAATGCTTTTATCCCTCTTGATGTGTTCCCCATCTAGAGCAGAGGTTCTCTCTCCCCCTTTGCAAGCCCCTGCTACCCTCCTGCTCTCCAATACTGACACTAAAAACAGCAAAGCTTGGTGCCATTTTGACATTGCAAAATGAATTGCTTATAGCTGCAATGACTTCTTTCAGTTTTCATTTTTTTATTATTATATCTTTACATATTTTCAGAATGAAATCCCTTTGGTTTTCAAAAAAATAAGGACTTCCAAGTAAAATGATTGTTTTCCCAGAATGTTTCTTTCCCGGGGATTTCAAAACCACCATGTTTCATTGTAACTCATCTTGAAGCCAAGCCAGATTCTGAGTTTTTAAGCCTTTGCCAAATAATATTTTCATCCTTTTGCCAGGTCTGGATTAGACTTGTAGCAAGACAGCAGCAGGACAGACCTTGTACTGTACATTCATCCCTCTCACTCTTACACAAGACTTGTAAACACGCGTATACGTCCTCATCTTGGCCTGTATCTTCATTTTGTTGATGGTTTAGTTTATTTTTGTTGTGTTATTATCCCAGCCCTGCTTTTTCCCTAGAGGCACAAAAACCACATGGAAGCAGCATAATATCACAATTCTGCAATTCTTATGGTAGGTGCTTTTGGAGATGCTTGGTCCCACTGCTCTGCAACTATTACCGTACTAATGCAAAATTTCCAGAGATCTTGATTTATACATTTATGCAATATATATATATAAGCACACACCTAACCCCAATCATTCTTTGTATTTAACTAGCATTGGCATGCTTTCATCTATAATTAAGATGATCTTTCAGGATCAATACAGTCTCCAGTGAACATTTTACACGCACTGTCTTATTAGCATCTCTCCTCAGAGGTCATGCCTTTGTACACTCTACTCCATTGCATTTAGAACTCCTTCTGAAATTGTAAGATGTTCAACCAAGATTGACAAAATTGTCTTCATAAGAATTACTATCATGATGAAGATGGAAAACTAGATATATAGCACATAGTACTTTTTATGTGTATTAGGAATATTGCTTAAATTTGTGTTTTGTACAGAAATTTTGATGTTTGAATATCCTGACTGTGTTGCAAAGAAGGAGGACTCAAATATTTTAGAATGAGGGCAGAAGCAATGCCTGGATTTAGGGACTTTCCAAAACATAAATGAAAGTTCTAGTGGAGGCATTCAATGTACCATATTCAGGGATGTCTTAGTTATTGTTGAGTGGTGCTTGCGTGGTGTCAAGGCCTTTTTTCACCCCACCAGTGAGGGGTTGGGGTGCACACGGAGCTGGGAGGGGACATAGCCAGGACAGCTGACCCAAGGGATGTTCCATCCCATGTGGTGTCATTCCTGTATATAAAGCTGGGGGGATGTTGCATCCCATTGGTGTCATTCCTGTATATAAAGCTGGGGGAAGAAGGAGGAAGGGCAGATGTTTGGAGTGATGACTTTTGTCTTCCCAAGTCACCACTGGATGTGATGGGGCCTTGCCTTCTGGGGGGTGACTGAACATCTGCCTCAATTTGCTTTGCTTGTGCACACAGCTTTAGCTCAACCTATTTAATTGTCTTTATGTCAACCCATGAGCTGCCTTCCAGGGGATGACTGAACACCTGCCTTGATTTACTCTGCTTGTGCACACAGCTTTTGCTTAACCTGTTTAATTGTCTTTATGTCAACCCATGAGTTTTCTCACTTTTACAGCTCTTTCCCCCATCCCACCAGTGGGACAGTGAGCAAGTGGCTGTCTGGTGCTCAGTTGCCACCTCAGGTTAAACCACAACGTTGCTGAGAATAGTTTAACACATAAATGCTCTCTAAATTTTGTTTAAAAAATGTCCAGTGACACTTTGTTTTCAGATCAGGTAGCATAGGTCAGTGAAAGCTCTTTTTTCCCCCCTCTAGTAAGAAAAGTAATTTCTGAGATTGTGTTTGACTGCACTTCTGACAAAAAAAAAGAAGACAGGTCAGTTGAAATGAGTTAGTATTTCAACAGAGCAACAATACAAACATTTTATCAGGAGACTGCTTGAAAAATAAAAGGCATGTTGGGAAGGAACAAATAACTCCCTAGATGAACAAATTTTTGAAGTGCAGCCATTCATTTGAAATATTACAGATTTAAATGAGTACACTTCTCTTAGTCTGATAAGAAATGAATTTGTGCTTTGTAGCATTTTAACATACAAAATTATTAGAATGAAATTATTAGAATTATTTTTAAAAATATAATAAAAAAATCTATTAATAATTTATTAATAATAAATTCAAAATCGAATAATAATAATTAGATTTTTTTAAGGCTCAAACAAAAATAACTATATACTTTTTATCAACTTGTCCAATCCCAGAAAGTTCATATTTCACATAAAGCTAAGATTAAGCTGAGACTTCTAGAAGGATGAAATCTGTTTTCATAAGCACCATCCTGCATTACAGGAAAATCCACACTTTAGGAAAAGCCAAAATCCAAAACCAAACTACCCTCCAGCTCTAGCAGCCTTATCCTAAGGCTACACATGGTACCTACATACACTTTCTTCTCTGTAAACACATAACTGGATTAGAAGGACCGTGAGGGTGATGATTTGATTTGCCTCTTGCCAACAGCAGAATGTCTTGCTGCCTTATTTTAAATAAAGTTTATAAAAGAAAAGCATCTATACAAATAATTTTCCAGGCAGTGCATAAAAATCTTTTAAATTTAAATATTAAGATGCTAGGAAATATGATTGCTAACTGGAACATAAAAATGTTAATAATTTTTAAATCCTTTTTTAATGTGGAAATACATAAACTTGAATAGAAATGTCTTTCTAGCTAAGGAATTGTCCCCTTTTAAATTAGCAATCACAAATCTGTCCATCAATTCCACATGTAAGTATCAAGCTAGAAAGCGGTCTTGTCATTCTCACTTTCATTTGTGCATTTCTAATTTCAATGCAGAAATCCCTTTGTGGGAAAATCCCTGAAACCAGCATCAACATGTTTGCTTTTTTACACAGTATAAAGCTATGCCCACAGAAACTGCAGTTTTGGAATTCACTGATGATGTGTGTCAAGAACTGCAGCTGTTTTGCAGAGCATTGCTAAAAGAAACAACTACCAGTCACTTTCTACTTCTTTTACTGTGTTTTACCTTGATCAGCAGCTAATGGCTTCTGCTGAGGACACAGGGGAGGATAGATCCTCTTCAAAACAAACAACACTATTTTTAATTCTTCTGTTGTAACAACATATTTATGGATCTAGTTCATTCCTTCCCTTTTGGGAAATGTATGTTGCAGAACTCAGCAGCTCCTGCGTGTTGGGTACCACCAAGTTCCAACTACAGACCTTGGGAAGGTGGGAACACCAAATTCAGAGGGGGTCAGTTCTAAAAACTGCAGTGATACACTCCAGGCTGAGCAAAGCATGTGCTTAACTATGAGCAACTTCAGAATCACACAGCAGATAAGAGAGCAACTTCTGCACTTGCAATTTTACTGCTCATTGAAGTTTTGGGGTTTTTTTTTGACAAAGTCCAGAGTCTCCAGATTGCAGGACTGAGCACCCCACTTGACCTCTTCACGTCTGAATCCAAGCCCAGTACAGGCAAGGAAACAGTGCCTGAGTGTTCATGGACCCTGTTATCTGCACCAGCCTTGAACGGGGCCCTCTCATGGCAGCAGTATTTTTAGCTTTACTGAAAATTTTGTAGCTCAAATTTGAACAATTATGGAAATTTCAAAACCCTTTTATTATTCCCATCGCTTAACTAAAATGTCTTCCTAAAGTTTCCACAATATTATTCTATTACTTGGCAACTTGTTTTTCCCTATTATCTGGGTCCTCATTAACGCATAGTCTCTCATACCTCTTCACCATTTTCCTTTTCTGGGTGACTGATATAAGACAACAGGTCATTAACCCCACCATTATAAAATTCTTGTTCATTTGCTGATCCCCCTCATTTTTCAGTGATCCTGCTTTTCCCTGGTTCTTCCTTTATGCCTGCTCCATTAAACAGGCATTTATTATCACCCTTAGCTTTGTTGGATAGCTCATTGCCTTTCTGCACCTTGTCTTGTTCACTGCTGGTTATTTTCTGCTCTGCTCTAGTTTTTCCTCCCATTTCAGGACTTCCTTGCAGCTCTCTGTGAAGCAATGGCACATGTGTGTTTTTAGACACCCACCTGTGGTATGGTGGTTCTTTCCCTTTCTTTGGTGGCTCTGAAAGTATGGAGAAAAGATGAAGTGTGCCCTGGACACATTCCTCTGCAGTTCTCCCTCACTCTTCTGTCTGTCTCCCTTTGGAGAGGTCCAGAGCACTTCAGCTTCAGGACTAAATTGCCCTTACTACTGACAAAATATGAACTCAATTCATTATTTCTGCTGAAAATGAGTTCATGCTGTAAATCAAGCGCTGCAGAGATGAGATTTCAGAAGAGGTGCATTTATGCTGGAAGGAGGAAAAAAGAAATTCCTGTCAGTATCCTGTCACTACTTTTGGCACATCATGTTTGGTGGCACATTACATGCTGCTGCATAGGCTTCTTCTACAAAACACCTGCTTCTCATTCAAGTTAAATTGCAAAGCTGCCATGAGTTTCAACATGACAAGAAAGGCTTTGTGAGCTTTGCTGCTGGTGGAGTCACCACTGTGTTCTTCCTGAACCTCTGGCACCACACCATCAAACAGGTACAAGTTTCTGTGCTCCTGCACTCTGTAATTTCACACACTTCTCTTGTATAAGGGCATGTTTGAATTTTTGCCTTTCAATATGTTTTAACTGAGTACCAGTGACAGGTGCTTCATAACACACATGGTGCAGAACTGCAGCTGCCAAATCTTCCCTGCAGATTGGGCCCTTCAGTGCTGCTAATTCTTTGCTGAGTTAACCTGAGTGATCAGACTGAAATCTGGAAAAGGAGCCCAGCCCACATCACTCAAAAGAAATCTCCTTTACCCTCCCCTGATCTCCTGTATCTGAAAGATTTCCAGCCAAGGTGATGCTATCTGTGCTCACAAGAGGGAGGAGATTCTGTAGTTTACCATCTTTTGTATTCTTTCATGTAATCTCTATTTACGTGACCAAAACACTAGGATTAGAAGAAATATACAAAACTATTCCCAAAAGAAATGGCTGGAGCAATTTGATTGCTTATTTCCCAGGAGCTCTTCTCATGTTAAAACCTCTCAATCTCTAAAATTAGTAGCTGGAGAAGAACAGATTATAGAAGAGCAAACTAACAAAAAAACCCTGCAATCATACAGCTCTATCACATGGATTTGTACTCTGGATCAGCTTTTGCTACTTAAGTATCTATTACTGGCAAAAATTTCTTCGTGTTGTCTTTATTCAGAGAGTTACTCTCAGTCAAATTACTGGCTAAAATCCAAATAGGTAAATGCTGGTTCCTTTAATTCTTGAATGTACCCATTTCAAAGCACTTACTCTGCATTCTGCTGCATTTTTCTCTGTTAATTAATGCCTTTCTATGACAAGACCCTGAAAATCCAAAATGTGCTGTACAACTAAATAAGAAGCCACAGCTTGCTGTCCTTGGCTCCAGGCCATGCCATCCCTCCATACAGATCCAGACAGGCACAGGTATCCACGTTCCTGCATGTTGGTTGTAACGCAAACTGAGGGAAGATTGCAAAGGCTTTGACAGATGAGATAAAAACATAATTTGGAGCTTGGGGTTAATGATAAATATACAAAGATCGGATGCCTAAACTAAGGCAAGGATGCTAAATGGACTTGTAGCTGGCATTTGATTCCAGAAGCCCATTTCCAGGAAAGTATTAGCAAACAGATTTACGTGACCTGTGGGCATGTGGATTGTAGAGAAAATGGAGTCACACAGTTTTTCTCTGTAAATCTGTACACCTGGAAGGAGACATAGGAAACATGGAAACAATCTCCCAACCATGCTCTGTCTCTTCTAAATGTTTCCATGCTGATGGCTGGAAACACAGACCAAAGACACTCAAATACACCGGGACTTTTTCTCACTGCAACAACTGCATAAATGCCTCCACAAGTTCAAGGATGCTGCAACAAAACACACACAAAATAAAGAATACCCCTCTCCCAAAACTTGAAAACACCATGAAGTTGATGTTTCTGTTATACTTGCTTTCATCATTTACAGAGTACCATGATCTGCAGGGTAACCTGGAACATGCAGAGAGCTCATTAGCACATTAGTTGTCATGGGGAATATAATTCTAGCTCCCATTTCTGGCAAATTAAATTTTATAATTAGTTCTGCTCTCCAACACGTTTTATCCATCAGAATCAAATAATAATTTTGTTTTGCATAATCTTGTCAGTAGACTTCAACCATATAGGGAAAATTTGTGTAGAGAAAAATGTAGAGAAAATATACTCCATAGAACACCAAACAGTTTAGGAGAAACTGTCCATATGAAAGATTTTGACCCACAGCTTCCACTCTCCTTTTTTTTTAAGGGAGATTTATTTGCAAATACAAGGTTTCCTCTCAGACCTATTAACTACTCCTACATTGTTCCTTGACTTTCTGTCTCAGCGTGAGTCTTCATCTGACCTAAGATACCATATCTTGCCAGTGTAGATAGGTGGCTAATGAGTTATTACAACCTAGATATTTTAAGAGTTATGTATTGCTTCTGAACAGATGTGACAAGATAATATTTAATCACTGTAGGATTCTTGACATCCACTGGGCTAAATGTCTAAAACCTACAACTCATATCAGAAATGGATGATTGCAAAGAAAAAGGGAAATAAAAAAAGATTATTTGCCTTTATCTTTGACTGCTGTGGAAACAGACACACAGATGTTCTTTTTCATTACTGTGTAGCAGACTGAGCACAGTATTCATTGTTGAGTAAAATAATTACAGGAAAAAAGGAGAGATGAAGAGAGAAGAAAGACTTGCTTAATAAAGATAATTTGTTTGGAACTGAGGAATCTGTAATCCTTCTATCCATGCCTATTGTTCATTTGCACTATATTTGTTTCCCCATAGCTGTGAATAATCCTACAGGCTTTTTTTTTGTTTATCAGAGAAAACTGGAATTTTTTTATTAATTTTGCATTTATGGTGTATATTCTTCTGTGCCCCCTCTCAGATGGCACTGACACGTTACTTGACTACTAAGAAGCAATATCTGACACAGGAGTGGAGTGGGGGCAGGGCAGGGAATTGACTTTTTCAGTCCCTGATCATGCAACCACATCTGGAATTGTGGGATGCCTACAGTAAATCCCATCTTCTTATCCTGCATATGAAATATAACTCAACTAATGACCATATGGAGCAGATTAAAGCAAGCAGTCTAATTTCCTAAAGGCAGGGGCAAAAAAGGGAAATTTCTTGCTTAATTAACAAGGGCAGAAATGCAGCAACAGACAGTATAACAGGAGGACCATATTTAAGGCATCTCCAATCAAATGTTTTAATGGCGTATAAGACCCAAGGGAGATCTAAAAATGCCTGGCACTGCTAACGCACTTGAAACATGGTTCTACTTTTCAAGTCATTTTGGGTAACAGTTTAGAAAACAATCAGTTATTAGGGATATCTTGATTTTTCTGTCTGTCCAGCTTGCAATGCCTACAAAGGGGATGATATCTATCACTCTGTACAGTAATTACATAATTATGACAAGGCAGAGCAAGATACACTCTCAAAAAATCAAGGCACCGTGGCCTCAGCTGGAGGAAGATACCACATGAGCCGAAGGACAAGGCAAACCCAGTGTGTCTACCTGCTTGTTCCCAAGTGGTACCTAAGAAACATGATCTCACCTGGGACAGCAGTCTGTCATCATCTCAGTAGCTGTAAAAGCAACTTTCAAACATCATCCTTGGCCTGCGTGGGCGGCGCTCCATCGTGTACTGCGCGTCCTTGCTTTTGATTCCTTATCCAACCCAGGCAGCTCCTTTGATTACTACTGCAGCCCTCAGAAGCCTTTTGTTTTCTCATATATTCAAATTAGTCTTGGAGATGACTACTGCATGAAAGGCTATGGAGTGTGTTTTGCCTGTTAAAGCAATAGTTTTTAACTGATTCTTTTTCCACTTCACAGCTGCTGTGAACCTTGTGAAGTTCGCTGTACAAAAACATAGGAAAAGGCATTTCTTTTTCAGGGAAAGCTTTCTGTCTGAGAATCAAAGCAGGAGAAAAGTGATTCGTATAAACCTAGAGAGACAGTGAATATATTTTGAAGAAATTAAGAAATGTTAACCTTGAAGGGCTTTTTCCTGCTTTTTTTCTTTATCAAGACAATGTAACAATGGGAAATTAGTAAAACCTGAAATATTTCAGATTTTTTATTTTGTTTTTACCTATGACCCTGGAATTTTTCAAAATGCAGGAAACCACAAACTGTATTTCTTTGTATTCCTGACAGCCTTCCTTCAGCCTCACTGCCATCCCAACTTCAAAACCATTTTCTGTGTTGTCACATATATGACACCGGATGGCTCGGATTATGTATACCAAAATGTAATTAAAGATACATATTGCATGGGAGAGGTAGAGTCACCAAGGAAAAGAAGATTTGCCAACCCTGAAGTGAGGATTAAGGAAGAAGGAGGTTTGAAGAGACTTGAATACATTAATTTTCCTAACAGCTTACATAGCAATTCAGTGACTTCTATTGTGCAGAGTGTAGTTACCACCTTCTCTGACCTGAAATCAAGAAGAAAGGGTGTGCTTGTGTGGAGTGAGATGAAAGAACATGTTATTGCAGAGTCAAAGAACAAATATCCTAGTCCTGAAAAGAAAAGCTGATAGATTGTAGCCAAGGATTAAAGTGGCTATGTCCCTGAGGAAAAAAACCTTTCCATCTCATCCTTTGGGACTGTAGTTAAATGACAATTAAATGGTCAATGAGATTATTTTCCCAAATCACATTGTTTCGCAGTGCTTGTTGGACTTTTCTTGCCTTGGACACATCATGAACTAGATCTGGAAATAAGATTAGAAATACCACCTCAGTGTTATCTCTGAGCTGCTCAGTCTCAGCTCTGAAACCAGCCTCAGTGGTTGCACAAAGAAGAAAAAAAACCCATTTCATGTGAACATCTGTTACAGAAGAAAATTATGATTTAGGGGCTATGCTGGAATAGGAAAGTATGTTCTCTGTTATTCTCCATTGTATGTGTCTGTCCATCAATTTGCATATTTTATACATCTTTTCAACTTCTGTGTTTTGTGTTATACTATAGACTTTGCCAGTAGGAAAATGAAATACATGCAAAGGCACAGAGGGAAAAATCACACCACTACCATGTGAAGATTTTCATTATTTTAATGATTAATTATTTAAATCTCTGCTGCTTTACTTACAGTTATATTAGACCTGTGAACAAACAAAGAGATGATGCACTGATCAGAAGATTGTGTGGCAGTACAAATATTTACCCCAGCCCAGAAGCTACTGAGCAGATGATATATTACTGAGCAGCAAAGACACAGAACAAGGCACAGACCACCATGAAATTTTGATATCTGCAATGGGGAACACTGTATTTCCCTCTGAGGCCACAAAGACATTGCTGTCATCAAATGAATACATACAAAAAGGACTCCAAAAGACAACTGAGCTGTGGTAGAACTTCAGGAACTTGAAACAGTGATGTGATTCACTGGAATCAACTTCATTTAGTTTTAATACTAAAGGTTTATTTCTTTGTAGCCTTGTTTCTCCAGACAGGCACAGGTCTGTTTCCAGCTCTGGCAGGAGGTTCTGCACACCCTCAGAGGGCTGATTCTTTCTGAAGCCTTTCTAGTGCTGCCTTCCCAATCTGCCCAGTCCTTTCTCCAGCTGCTTTTGATCCGTGGGGAAGAGCTATCCCAGTGGGGTGGGTACAGAATTTCCTGCCACTCACATACAACACTCCACAGCGATTGTTCATGTGTTCAATACAAACAATTTTGTGTTGCGTTGCTCGAGTGTCTCAATCACAAGCCAGGCATGTTTGCTACATGCTGAAAATCCTTGCCTTGATTTCACAGGAACCCGCATGATGTAACACTGTTCTTCCTGGATAGGTTGAAGTTTATTTGTGGAGCCTAAGGAATGAAAAATAAATAAGTGCAGCCAGACTGAAGTTCAATGAAACTTGCATTTTGTGCTGCCAATTGTGCATGCATAAGTGATTGCCTTTTGAATAGTGATTAAGGGTTTTTCAAATTCAGTGATTATTATGAGGGCTGAGCTTTCTTTCAGCACACAGTTTGTAGGGAA
>NW_005054304.1:7395533-7405072 GCF_000277835.1 Geospiza fortis
CAAACTTTGCCCCCTGCTGTACAGCCCATATGGGCTCATTTAATCTGATTCTACAAACACAGGCCAGTGGAGACAGCAGATGATTTCTCCTTTTCCTTTTTTTTCTACCTGAAGTTGCAGTAGTGCCGGTGGGACAGTAACATGAGAATCCACGGAAGGAAAAGCAATTGATTCAGCCTGAATTTCTGGTGTGGCCTGTGAGATATCTCCCCCTCAGCTCTGGCCCTTTCCCAAGAAATAGCACAGCACCTGAAATTTGGTCCTGCTGCTGGTGCATCCTCTGGGATGCTGCAGCCCTGGGGAGTTTGGTGGCGTTCCCCAGACCCCGTACACGAACATTGGGCTCTTCTGCAGCCAGGGCTGAGGCTGCCCTGCTGGACCACTCACATCCCCAACCTTACAGAGCATAAACTTCCTGTCTAGAACCAAGAAACTTGGATCCTGCTGCTTTTGCCTGTCTAATAGGAGAGTTACCCCAGGATAGCCTTGCATGCAACAAACCTTCCCAACACCTTTCTTTTGTCCATTGGCAGTTTTAGCCTGGCACACAGTTCTGTGGTCAAGCAGTTTAGAATGGGTAGCTTTAACCTATGACAGGTTTAAAGAGCTTAAGTATGGGCTCTACTGGAAAGTGTAACATTTCTTTGCTGAACTGAATAGCCTGGGTGTCTTGATAGTACAGGAGATCATTATGCCTGGCTTATCAGAATAATTACACTATCAATGACCTTGGCTAAGAAGGTCAGATCCTTTCTGCTTATCTCCCAATTTGGTATTATCTTTTTCATGCACCTTACGCTGGCACTTAAGTAATCCATACAATGCAATTAGCAGGGAATGGCCACGATTTTTACCTTCAGAAGTAGGGAAAAAAGGTAGGATTTCTCTAGCACACTCTTAACTATTCACTAATTAGCTCCTGTTGTATCATTAACATCAGATACTGGTCTCAGGAAATTAAGGGTAGTTGACACTGAAAAAAGACCACTCAGCATTAATTTCCATACAGCCAATGCTATCTGCAAAAGTTTCTGTCTGTTCTTATAATGATTTATCTTATAAAGTGCTAATCATCTCAGGTGTTACAAAAACTACGAGGGGATTCTTAAATTATTATTATTGTTGTTGTTGTTGTTGTTTTTTTAAAGCTTTACTATAAACTGTTAATTCACAATTCATACTCTAGAATGAGAATGCTAAGAACGTACTGTTTCAAAGAGCCGACTGATCATGTGGTACTTATTGTTTCTTAGAAAAATTGTGTGGAAATGCTGGACTTGACTCATACCAAGTGCTATGTAATACTGTGTGCTCTGAAACATCATGTTCATCATTGATCAAACCAGATCCCCACAACAAAGGTGTCTGTGTTTCAGTTCCTTTCTGTATAACAGAGATACTATCATCCCCTCAACTCACAAAAAGTGCAACAAAAATGAATTATTTTTTTCAATGCACCCAGGTATTAGCGTAGTGAGATTCTAGCCCTCACCCCCTCCCAGCTTGCTGTAATATCTGATTCCCTTCCCTTTTACTTATTCCTATTTTGATCTTAGAATTCACCCTTTTTAAGAAGGCACTTGTTCAAAAGTTCTTACAAAAATTAAGAATAAAAGTGTTGTCCAGTATTGGACAATTCTTTTATGAAGAATAAAGATTTCCACTTTTAGTTTAGTTAACCATATTTTGCGAATGAAATGAATGTGTTACATCCATTTAAATGGTCTGAAAGCTTCAATTTTTCTAAAAAACTTCTCACTTTCTAATTTACAGAAAATTGTGTTAAATTCAGCTTCGGGGGAAAAAAACCCCCACACCTGAGATAGGCTAAAAATGGTTACAGCTGAGTAAGCAACCATACTTGGTAATAAAGGAAAAGCCCCTGTGAATCAATTCAGCTGGGAGATTTAATCAGGGTCCTGCTTCAGGTGAGAAGAAGCCTCTAGGGCTTGCTTTTGGGCATAGAAGGGTTTCTATTTTACCATTTGAGGACGGTTATGGCCTGACCAAAGGAGGGAAAGAAAAGGCTTGTTATTTTCTTCTTTCTCTTTGTCTGCAGTTGTACTATTTTTTCTATTTAATCTGTGGAGAAAAGGTCTGGCTAAGTAGAATGGCTCTGGCATTTATTGTCCTGTGCTTGTTAAGTCCTGCAACAAATCTCAGGTGAAATGAAACAGAATAATCAGTCTTGGAAGAAATATGTCCCCTTTTTCAGTTTGAAATGCCTGGGAAAAGTCAGGAGATCAGTTTGATTTCAATTTATAATGAGATTATTTTTTAAAATTTGTCTTCTGTTGTTGTAATGGAAACTGAGTTTTAGCATTGTTTCTTTGAGGGCTCTAATGTTTTAATTACTCTTTACCAGCAACACATGGCTACAACATGAGTTTTTAATTAACAATATATGCCAGCTGAAAGAGATCTTCCTTTTCCTCACTGCCTTATATCCTGGGCAGGAGAGGTGCCTTCTGTGAGTTGTGTGGTCAGAGCATGTACTCCTGCTCATTTGTGTTTGTGCTCTCTGCAAGCAAGGTCCAAGGAGGAGATGTGAGAGAACTGGGAAGAGGGTCCCTGTGATTGCTTTCAGCATCCAGAAGCTACAATTCTAAGCAGCCAAGTGCTTTGTCTCCCTGCTCTCAAAGTGCTTCTTTCAGAGGCTAAAGAAGCAAAGGTAAGTCTAGAGTAATGGAGACAAAATAGCTTCTTTAGCTGAGCAGAAAGGGAATAAGGGAGAATGTTGAGTTTCCCTCTTTTGCCTGGACTGGGTTGTAACTGCAGTAAGATGACTACAGCAAACAGTCAGCCTGTCTGAAAGATAGTTTTGCATTTATTTATCTGTGTAAAATTGTTTTCATTTTGGAGTGTTTGCACAGTTGCCATACAGGCTTATGCTTATTTTCTGACTAGTTGTTAAATTGGTAGACTGGGGAGATGTGAAATTTCACGCTATATTCTCAACTTGTTTCATAATATTCCGGTTATCATAACATCTAATTAGGAAAATACAAAATTAAAATGCATTCTTATCTAGGAGGACTGAAACAGGAATACAAAAGCAAACTAGAAAAGAGCTAGTGAGAAGCGTTGCCCCTTAACATCTTAGCTCTACAAACTGCTCTTGAAATGCAAGAGGTAAGTCTAGGTATTGGAAAGCCAGCTTAGAGAACAGCTGTGCATTAAGAGATGTCTAAGCTCCTTTCTCTGCAGAAGCAATTAGAAACCTTTCCCATGAAGTTAATACTATTAATATAGATTAATATAGCTGTAGTAGATTTCAAAGTCTGGATTTAGAATGAGAAGTCCTTTGTGTCTATGCGCACTTTGTGTCTACGCAGCCACAAACAAATATTCCTAAGACAAAGTAGGGGGGAATTTCATGTGTTTTGGATCACAGGTTTTTTAACTGTTCCCATATGCTAATACACAAAGGAATGAGAAGCTGGCTATTCTTTGATTCAGTTGTGTACATGTATAAAATGTGTTTGCTATGTAGAATGCATATATGTGTCGATTCTCGTCTTTATTTGTATGCATAAAGAGACACAACATTTCAGCAAGGGTCTTTGCCCCAGGGCCTCCTTACCTAACTTGTCACTCCTTCCAGCAGAAGAGCACTCCCAGCATTCAGGGCTTTGATGGATTTCTTTTCCCTTCCATGCTTCGTTTGTTCTCCTTCCCCAGGGTGTATGCAGTGGGTGATGAAGTCTAAAATGAAGGATGTGCCTGGCTTTCTGAACATGCTTGTGCAGAAAACTGACAAGGATAGGATGCTTGCTAGCTCTCTCTAAAACTTCCTCCTTACTGCTCTGTATTTCAGATGTGCAATGCTACCAGCTTGTTTTAAAGATATTGTTTTGGGTAATGAAACTTCCTATTCTTTAAAATTAAGTGACTGAAGTGTATCGATGACACCTAGGGTAAAAAGGGGTGTTTTCTGCTGAGATATGTGTATCTTGTGATAGTGATATAAATTCTTATTTAGCTGATTCCATTTCTACTAATGAAGGGGTCACTATTGTCTATTATGCCTTTTGGGGAAGTTATGGCTCTCTTCCAAGATTATTTCTGCAGAGATATGGTGGAATATGACTTACTGCCAAAGCAAAACCAGACCTTACAGAATACCTGGGAACAGGCCCTCATTCCTCTGTGTTAGTGTTTACTGGAAGGTGCCACCTTTTTTCTTTCCAAGGACAGATGAGGTCCAAAAATTCAGCAAATAAAGTGTCACAGTGCATGTCTTCCTATTTTCTGCCAAGGACTCCTCAGATCTCACAATTACTGTGTTGCTGTGCTGTTGTTGCTCAAAGGCAAAGTTGCACTAGACCCTACCAGGCAGGGAAGCTGGAATTTTTTTTTCCTAGTGGTTTAAATTTTAGGTTATGAGCTGCTGTAGAAAATACTAACTCATCTAAAAATTCTGGGGAGCTTGCTGTATACAATCTTATCCACTTGTACCTCTTATGCTACAGTCTACTTTCCACAGAAGAGGTAAAAGATTAATGATTGACAATTAAATATATACCTGTAGGTGTAATTATGTGGTCTCACTATTTTAAGGCGACTTTCATGAGATGATAACTTCATTGGAAAGAAAAGATAGTTTAAAAAGACTAGTTTTTTTATTGTCTTCATTTGAAGCCTGTGGATCCACAGTCAGAAACAAAACAAACAAACAAACAACAACAACAAAACAAACAAACAAACCAAAAACCAAAAAAAAACCAAACCAATATATCATGAGAGAGGTACTGAGGGACAGATTACTTCAGTGTTCCTGAAAATTGAATGCTTGCCACAGGAATGCAAGGGGTTACTGATGTCAGCAAACTTGCCTCTCAGCTCCCTCAGAGCACAGGGAATATAAATTGGGGACAGACCTTGCCACTGCTGCCAAGTTGCCCTTCTGGAGGCTGGAAGGGAATTTAGGTAGAAGCTAAGCAGCAAACATGAGATTTTCCTGCCAGGTGGCTGGCCATTTAGATGATGCTGGCTCTAAAAATCAAATTCTTTGTTTCAGGTGATAAACAGTTCATAACATTGAGTACCAAATATCTGTGTGTGCTAGTGATCTGCTAGGGTAATATGTGAGAAGATTTCCTTCTCTGTAGCCACAGGAAAAGAGGAAATAAAGTGTTAGAAAATGCTGGACTTTGATTTTGGCTGTCAGAGTATTTTGTATATTCTGTATAGTAAGAGCAAGAGTCTTTTGCCAATCTTAGTATAAAATTTTGAACCTGGAGTCAATGTAAGTGATTCTTGGGAGACCCTCTCTGCAATATGTGAAGCTATCAATGGAATAGATTAAAGCTCTTCTTCAGACTCTGCTGAGATATTTTGTCCTTTGACTTGATAAGTCAACACAGAAAGATTTAAGCATTAAAAATAAGATCTTGTTATCAAGTGGACTTAATTGGTACAATTAATGAGCTCACTGGAGGTCTCTAGGTTTTTACATTGTGAAAATTTTTCTGTTAGGTTATGGACCTGTGTTTTTCTGGGGTTTTCTCATTTCCATCTCCTTTCTCCTGCAGAAAACATAGATTGTTTTCCCTCCCTGGCCCCCTGCCTATTACTTATTAAATACAGCATGAAAAATGAATAGCATAAAGGTCGAAGTAGTCTGAGTAATCAAGAAAGCTAATTATGAATTTTTGTATTTACTTTTAAGAGCAATTAGTCATTAGAACAAAAATGCCTGGAGGAAAAAAAAAATGGATTTTCTTCCACTTGACATCTTTAGGTTGGGATATATGTTTCGCTGTTCAAGCAAAAGCTAATTTTAATGTAGACATTTCTAGATTAGATTTTAATCTAGTCTAGTAAACTAAGTGAGCTCATACAAGGCATTTAAAATAACACCTCTTAGGTAGTGAATTTAGACCTATCGGTGGTAACATTTTGCTCTTTGATCAGTGAAGGTAATCACCAGATTGTACTCTTGCAGAAGGATTAAATGCTGTTTCCTGTTCTGATGAAAATAGTTGGCAGAAAGGTGTAGTCATCCTCTGTGGTCAGTAAAAGCTCATAAAAACCCAATTGTCTGTACTCAAGATTCAACAGGAACAAGTATCATGTGAGATGGCTTTGGCTAACACAGGAGGCTTTCCTGAGCTTGGGAACTAAAGGCTTTGTAACAAACTCTGGATTAGGTTTTGCAGTTCAGAAAGGATGATTTAACTGCGTTGCCCAGTTGAAATATTTTACTATTCCTGGGCTCTATCTGAGCATTTTTTTAAATTGTTATGAAATCCTGTTCATCACTGAGTATCTGATGGCTAAGATGGGGTGATGGGCATTTTAAAGGTACTTGGTGTTTGTCCCTGTGGAATGAGATGCACAATCTCCTTTGTGTTGTGTCAGCCCTGCTGTGTGTCACATTGTCACTGGGCTGTTTCATGTGCTGTTGACCTCTCTGAGAGCAGGCAGAGGAGATTCAGTGTTGAAATTCCCCAAGTCCTTCAGTCTGTGCCAGTGCTGTGACAGCTTTGTGGAGAGGGAGGGCTTGGGGAGTAGATCTTGAGCTACAGGATATGAAAATTATTTAGTTTTCTTTTGTGTAGACAAAATGCACAATTTCTCTGCACACTTCTATCCAGCAATGCAGCCAGGCTCAGGGTGATTATTTTTTGTGCTTCTTTTCTATACTGAATACCATCTGCTACTGAATGAACTGTATTAAGGAAATTTTTAGTTTATCTCATGTTTAGCTGATAGCATCTATAGTTAGAGCTGACATGGTTCTTATTGACTGGTAGATTAATTTCTGAATGTATCAGGTGAACTAAATCCAAGCCATGTAAATGCATATTCAGTGAGAGCTGGAGAAGAGTGCCTACTCCTGTAGGATGGGCTGGAACAGACGTGGGAAGAAGCTGAGTGTACTTTGGCAGAAGGGATGTAGCAGGTGCCTGGAGCACTTCCTCCTTTTTGATAAGGTACCCTGCAGCAGAGAATTATCTCAAGCACAACACAGGTTCCCACTGATAAGCAGCTTGCCACTGGACCCAAGCATTTCTTACAGACCCAGTTCTTCCCTGCCCCATGCATCTCATAAAGCACCATCCAAAAGAAATCCTCCCAGCTTTGGTCTCTAATACAAACACGATTTCTGTAAAGCAAACAGAAACTTATGCTTCTGTAAACATTGCTAATGGGTGCTATCAGAATTACCTATGTGTGGGCACAGTGATGACAGGAAGAAGCAAGAAATGCTGTACACTTGCGTGGGAGGAGGCTGGACACAGAAGATGCAGCCTCCCAGCCCCTTGTGCTGACAGTCTGTCTGCCAGTGTCTGTCTGCAGCTCTTTCAAGGTGCCTCATGCTCCTGGAGATCTGAGGGACAGCCTCTGGCTATGCCAGGGGTCCTGCTTGAGGCAGAGCTGTTGTACAGTCTCCAGGCTTGGTCTCTGGGAGAGCCCTGGGGAAGTCTGATGTGATAAAGATGCAGTTTTAATTTATTTGTTTTTTAACTTCCTTGGAGAGTGCTGGGAGTCAGCTTGCTCTGAGAAGTCTGTGAATGACTGATGTTGCTCAAGAGGAGGCTTCAGCTCAAAATGTGAGGTTTTCTAGGCTCACTGTGATGTTTTCAGGCTGCTCTTGGGTAAGTCCAGAGTCAGGTAGCTCAGAATGGCTCACCCTGAGCTTGCTCTCGTGGGTCAGTACTTTATCCAGCCCTCTGCATCTGACAGTACAGTTCTTCAATTTGGTTTTCCCTACCAAACTACCTTGCAGTGGTTCATAGTGGAGGTGGAGTAAGCACATCCAGAATTATCTATTGTTAGTGGGCACAGGGACTTTCAGACCTCTGTCTTCTTTGGATAGATAAAAAAGAAACTGTTCAGTAGTTTTCAATAAACAAAAATGAGCTGAGGAAAAAGCAAATTAGACTCCATTTCTTATCTTCCAGCTCCTGGTAACACTTTCAAAGTGGTTTTGTACCATTACTTCAACTTGTTCAGTCTGTATGGTGGGTTATTTCTAACCCGTGAGTGTGTGGGACTGCGTTAGTGACATGGTGATCTAAACCATGGCTGATTTTCTTGTATGCCGTTTCCTACCCAAAAAGAGTAAAACCGGAGGAATTTTTACTTTTTACTGCTACTTTTATTCAATCAATGCAAAATTACCTAATTACCTGTCACAGAAGTATTTTTAAACATGAGGCAGTATCTTTGCCCAGCTATAAACAGAGGCATGAGTACCCCCAGTCCATGAAAACCACTGGACCCTTTTTTCTGCTTGTAACCACAAATCACCCTGCAGCCATCTGCATCCATCAGCTCATTTTTATAAGCATAAAATGGAGTGTAAATGGGTTAAGTGAGATACAGGCCCATCTTCTGATGTGCTTGAAATAACAATAGCAGCAGTTGACTGCAGTTTCTGTGGATACACTTGGTCTCATTCATGTGCCTTCTCTATTGGCAATTGCTGCTCTGCTTTGCTAAAAAGCTGAAATACAAAAATGCTCTGTCAAGTGTCATCTGATTTACAATGGATAGTTTGTGAACAAAGACAAACTGTGGGCTTATGGAAAGCAGAATATTGAGTAGAATGAATCCCTAGGATAAGCGTTCATTTGTTTTGTGAGTTTTATATCTAAATCATAAATAAGGCATAACAATTTAAATCTCCCTTCTGAATTAATCTGATATGGCTCTGAAACAGTACTGATAGTTATGATCTTTTTCTTTCCCTCCAGTGCCTAGGTGAGCACTGTCTTTATTGCCCTTTATGTTGTTTAATTATCTAGTGGCATTAATTGCTGTACCTTAAAAATAAATTACCATGAATTCACATGTCCTGTGATTGGCTTATGTGGTAAATCCATACACAGCTACAAGAAATATCCGAGTCTGTTTATGAGCCCTTAAGTGCCCACAGCTAATGACAGTGTGTTTTAATGCAGCTATTACTGTTGTTGTTTATTCTATTAAATTGTGAATAGGTTCCACAATTAATTTTAATTATTACTAACCTTACATTAATGTTCTAAACACCTCAGATATTGGCAATAAATATATATGGATGAATAGTGATCTGGAAAAAAATTAAGGCTTGAGCTTTCAGCAAAGTGACTTGAGAGGAATTATGGAAACACTTGCCCTTTTTTAAAAAACTAATGTGTGTGCAACATTTTACTATTAAACAGACAAGCAAATTAAAAAGGAAGTCCTGGCACAAGGTACAGCCTTCCTCATCACGAGCTGGTATCGACAAGATATTTTAAAAAATGCGGACAAAACAGTAGATAGAAGCAGCCATTATTTAAGATTATTTGAAGTTAGCTGAACAATAAAGGTCACAGGGAAAGGTGTGGCATTAAGGTCTAAGGAAAATATGGCTGGTACTTGAACTTTGCTAATGAAGCAATTGTCTAACATGTGGAGGCCAACCCTAAAGCAGAAGAAAATTGGCAAAGAAAATGGAAACGAAATCCAAGGCATTTAGAACAGCTTCTGTATTTGTAAGTTGGAATATAGAGCATCTCCTACTTTGCTCAGGAATGGGAGGAGATACCAGGGCTTTGTTTTTT
>NW_005054304.1:7405085-7405242 GCF_000277835.1 Geospiza fortis
CCTGCTGGTTCCAGGCAGGCATAAAGGATGTTCCAGTGGGCTAGGCTGAAGGGGAGTTGGTAAGAGTAGAAATTGTGCAGACTCTGAATCAACCATCACCTCCTGGGACCTGCAGTAGAAGGCAGGGGCAGGTTTGTCTCTGAAAACATCAAATGTA
>NW_005054304.1:7405252-7420188 GCF_000277835.1 Geospiza fortis
GAAGGAATAATGTCATCTCTCTTGCTCCTTCTAAGCACCAGCTGAGTCAGTCCAACTGGCACTGTATTGAAGAATAATCTCAGTTTTTAAGTTATTGTTGTATAGACTGAGGAAACCCATGTATAATGTAATCATGCTGATGATTTAAAAAAAGGAGAAGATGAAACACCATTCTGAGCATTTTTTAAAAAAATAAAATCTGTGGTATCTTTCTTCTTAATTTCCTCATGCTTCTTAATTTGCATGTCAAATAAAACCTCCCTGACTGATTTTGATGACATTGCAAGCATTCAGCTCTGAAGACCATCAGTGTAAATTGTCACACATTATCAGATAACCACTGACAAACTACCTAACCATGTGCTTCACAGCCTAATGTGTAATGATTTTTCTCATGAAATTAAGAAAAATCGAGATCACTACAAAACTGCGCCTTTTGTTTGGGAACACATTATGTGCAGAGCTGGAAAATGAGAGTCGGGTCAGGGAATGTGACTGGGCTTCCTTTTCCCTCTGCCTCTAAGGCCCATTTAGCCTTGAGACATTTACCATATGCTGCAGATTGTTTTAACCATGAGTGCTCCATAACTTTATGGATATGGAGCTACCACTGGGCTTTCACTGTTACTGGACTTTCAAGGTTATTTTTCTGAATCAGTCAAAGAATTATGCTGATATTGCAGACATGTCAATCCTGATCTTGGCATTGTTTTTCCTTTTGTTTTTTTTCCCATGAATAAATTTAAGCATCTGCGAACAGCCATTGGTTACCTTGCAGTGTGAACTTGAGGCAGAGAGAGCAGAGTGTGTGCATGTATATATTGCCTAGCAGGGGGGTATGTCTTCCTTTAAACTATGGGAAATGTGGATATTGCATTTTCATATTAGGCACATTGAGCTCAGCCAGTTATCCCACTTGGTGAGGTGAAGTGATCCATACTAAAGGTATTTTTCAGCAATATCTTTGCAAATGTCATAGAAACCATCTCTTTATCGATGGCAATTATTTTTCCCCAGTGGAATGACATCCCAGTCTTATAGGACAAAACAATAGGAAGGTGCAAAATTGGCCTTGTCAACTCTGATAGACTTGATTGAATGCACAGCAACAAAGAATAACTAAATATATATGCTTTCTTATCCTAGGATATTTTTGTTTGTATCATGAGATATAATTTCACTTCTCTCCATATTGCGGTTAGCAGAAAGAGGGAAGTATCTCAGCTATGCAATGCTATTATTAGGTGTTACCTATAAACATGGGTTTGCATTAGTTTGATGTGCTGATATACCATTTGTTAGAAATTATTTTTCTCCTAAGAAAGACATGGTCAGAGCATTTTTTCATAAATGCCATTTGCACGTTGTATATCATTTAACAAGGAATGAAAAGATGAAAGGTCATGTACAGGTTTTATCTCATTTGAAATGTAAGCTTAAACTGCTTAAGGTTTGGTAGCAAAAAAACCACCAGAGTGAGAGCTTTTTCCCTGGAATGTTCCCAGGATTTTCTGAAGGGCCTCCTTGTCATGTCCTTCACCTGTCTGAGTCTCAGGTCACTTCCCCATGGCTGGAGGGCTCATGGAGAGCCCATCACATGCGGCAGGAGTGTTCCTCAGCTATCCAGCTTCAGTACTTTATCCTTCAGCTGCAAAGGGGGCAGGGAACAACTGAAAAAAATGTAAAATGCTAGCCAACACACTGCTGTCATTGTGTGAACAGAATGCTGAGCTTCGTGTTGCACACACACCTCTTCTCCCTGTTGATAAGAAATTATTTGGGTGCTAGTAACTTGCTGGCTGACTGGTATGAGAGCATTGCTTAACAGCTCCTACCCACAGATGCTGGATTTTTGCCTTTTGTTTGGATGCAAACACACTTGAAATACTGCAGAGGACCACTGTGAAATTTTGTTTTGAGGGCTTGCCTCAGGTGCTGCCTTCAACCTGTGGCTCAGGGTGGAGGAAGAAGGGGCAGTGAGGAACTGTGCTCAGACACCCTGTGTCAGGTGGGTGCTTAGAGGAGAAGGCAAGCCCTGAGAGCCCACCAGGGCAAAGCAGCCCTCCAGCCCCTCGGGCTGAGCAGGACCCTCCTCTCCTCCCTTCTCCCCCCTGTGCTCTCAGCCTGGCCTCTCCCACGGGGATGGGAGGCGCTCCAGTCAAAGGGATGGTGTTCACTTCCCTAGCAGCTGGACAAACTTGAATGTCTGGTTCTGCCCTGGTTCACACGGGCTGTTCACTGAGGAGATCAAAGCCTATTTATTTCTGGCACAAGACTTGATACAGATTGTTGTGGCTCTATGGAAGCAGGGCATGGATGGACTCTGACCATCGCAATAACCCCAGATCCATCAAGATGTCAACACCCCCCACCATGCCTTTTGGGAAAACAGCCTTTTTTTTATCTAGCAGACCAACCTTTTCTACCAAGTAGTTTGTAATGATCAAAGATATCAAATTCTCTTGAATATTTGTTATTTTTGAGGTTTTATGGATTAAGTAATATCAGATTTTCAGGCGTCCATGTGAAATAGTTGTGAAACAAGATGATCAACTGACTCATTTAATGTTGTGCCATAATGCCTGGCTTGATTCAGCTTTGAGTTTCAGCTATGCCTACTGTAGTTATACCTGAGGGGTGAATCACTACCTCTTGGTCACTGGCCCTTTTGGAGTTGCTTGGGATCTATGACTAGAAAAAAAAGGCTTGTCCAAGTTAGAAATTTCCTGTTGCTTGGTCCCAACCTGTTGTAGTTAATTATCTGTGTACCTACCATCCTCATGTTCAAATAGTTTTATTTGTTCGTTTTTCTTACTTTCCTAAGAATTCTTGCCAGCTTGTGAAGAGGCTGGTTAGTTCACAGCCTGTCCCCCACAGCTCTCTACCACATCACAAGCTCTGTCATATGTTAGGGTGACTGGCACTGAGTCATACTTTCCTTTAATGTACCTGTACTGTCTTTTTTCTTCCATAATCAACTTTACTCATATTCTTTCCTGCCTTTATTGAAGTAATAATTCACATGCTAATGGGATTTTGTTTGGGCCTGTTTCTAGAAGAGTAGCTCTTAGCTGAAGTTTGTCTATACTTTCCATTGTGAAGATCAGTTTAGATTTGAGGGTTTTTTGTTTGGTTTTTTTCCTCCCCAATAGCTGACATGGGTGATGAGCAAGCAGTGTGCCTCTCTAAATCCCTTGTGAAAAACCGAGTAGGATGCCTGTACTATTTGCAGTAGTTTGCCAGAGGTAAAAGCAATGTTAGAGCTCTCATGCTAAAACCATTGCTCTCTCCTCTGCCTCATGATTGTATCTGGCAATCCCCCTTTGAAAGGGGCTGATTTGAATCTTAGGGGGTCCACAGACAAATGTCTGTCATGGTAAAGATGCTCCAGAGTGCTGCAGGGCTTGCTGAGTAGCCAGGTGCCCAGCATCACTATCTCGGGATTTCCACCTGTGTCTGAACTCTCACTGTTTATTCAGCATTCAGGCCTCATTTGGGCATCCAGGCTCCTTTGTAAAAAGGTTAAGAAAGTTAGAGAAAGGGATCTTCTCAAACCAGGAAAACCCATATTGCTTGTGACAGCTAGGAAGTGACTATTAAAGGAAAGAACTGGAGTTTATGTATGTGCCACACTCCTCTTCCTTTGGGGTCCAAAGTGTGACCCTTTCCTGGGGGCTTATTCCAAAAGTGGCATTAGTTAGATACATCTTTGAGTGGCCCTGCTTTGAGCAGGATTTTGTACCTGATGTCTTTCTGAGATCGCTTCTGACCCAAATAATTCCTGCCTGGGGGGAACTGGGTGGAGGGACATGGAACAACATTGTCTTGTTTCCAGGGGTTGGGATTAAAGCAGCAGCATGTGAGAGACCCAAGTTTACGTTCCTGTCCTGCCTGTTTCACAAAAACACAAATCCCTCTGTTCTGCTCCTCAAGGGGCTGTCCTGACAAACAGGTTAATAGACACTCTGGAGAGCTCAGGTCTCCTTTGGTTTCTTTGTCTGGAGGAGTTTACCTTGAGAAAGAGACAACTGGATGTTGGCTCCATAGGTTACTGCAATTCCCTGCAGATGCAAAAGACTGGGTTAATAAATGTGGGGTTACTCATGAAGTATACACAGGAAAGAACAGAAAATAGCTTTCCATACGCTGTGCTTACCTGAGTCAGACAGCTAGGTTGAGGGAATCTCCATGTTTTTCTCTGACTTCACTGCACCAGTAGATGTTTTGGTATTTGCTACCTCTTCAAAAGCTTTATAGCTCTTTGGGGAACATCCCTGTATATGCTGTAAACTGCATATCAATGTCAAAACCATGTTTACAAACCATGGTAGCAGCCAGCCCAGTACTGAGGGAAAGGAGCAATCCCTGAATGAAGCTAAAATGTACCCTCCTTTTTCCTGGCAAATCTCAACCTTGGCATGACCACCATGAGGTCCAGGAGGCTTTCTGCCTGTTTTTATTTTGTTTTGTTTTGTTTTCTAAAGAAAGACCGTCTGACTCTACAGAATGAGGAGACTTCCTTCTGTAAATACTGCAATTATGGGCACAAACGTGTTTTACAAACAGCGCTGAGCACAGTCTTTTCTTTACCTGCTAAGTAAATACTTCAATCTGAGCTTCTAGAAATGTTTGCTGCAGTAGGTGACAGCATATCCCCACAATATGGTAAGATTGATCCAAATAATTCTATGTAAAACTCTAAACTTCTACACACGTGCATACATAAAATTCTATTGATGTAATGGATTTTCTACTGCAAAGGGAAATGCTTGGCTTGGATTTTTCCCCTCTGTTCTGCAGGAGTAAAATATTTCAGTATGCATTAAAAAGCATGCACTTAAATTCAAACTAAATTGACTAGTTTCTATAAAAAGTAAAACCAGTATTTTCAGGCATTTCATTAGAATAAAAAGAACTCTGCTGCAAGAACAGCTTCAGCCCTCAGCCCAACTCACATGCTTGGCTAGATTAATATGAGAGGAACTGAAATAAGTGAGTCTGGATCAAGTCCAAGTCAAAATTAGACTGCAGTGAACCAACCATTGAAGTCCAAGATAATTTCCCAATTGATTTTGGTAGATAGGGGATGTTAGAGCCAAGAAAGATGCTGAAAAACCTGACATTTCTGTTAATAGTGCTGTGTTGAGGATATACCTGCTTCAGATTTTGCCACCTACTTTCTGTGCAGGGAAGGTGCAGGCAGCAGGCTGGGAGAAAATGGTTGAACCCAGGATTTAAGGGCTGAAACTCTAAGTTAGCATCCTCTTAGAAGGCTAGTTATGGAATTCAAGACTCTAGAGCCAAACTGGCTGTTCTAGGAATACACTGTTAAATACCTGATCACTCTTCTGCTGAAACAACCTAGGAATTTCCACACTAGACACTAATCCAGTGGCATTATTTCCCTTGCTGTGAAGAGAACCTGTGAGGTCCTTTTAGATAATTGGGTTGCTGGGCTTTTTCACACTAATTAAGCAGAAAATGTTTTGAAGTGAAGTCAGTCACTCTGCCTGGCACGTTGCCATGTGAATTGGTGCAGGGGCAGACGCCCTCACAGCTCTTCACTGGCTGCAGCTTACAGAAATTGGTAGGAAAATGACTGAGTGGAAAATGGCCAGTTCTGTGGAGATGTAATAAATAGCAACATCAGACAAATAAAAATCAACAGTGTGATGTTTTTATATGCAGCTGTAATTATTTTCCACTAAAGGAGGTGAGGGAGAAGTACAAAGCCTGTGATTCCCGTTGGCAGCAGCCTGCCTAGCAGAGCGCCTGCCTCCTCCTCACTGCCTCTCACAGACACACATCAAACAATTGCATTAGCACTTCTGCTGCCTTTCTTCTCCCACCCTCTTTTTTCACACTATTTAAGAGCTAAAGAAGAGTGGTGTTGATAGTTGAGCCTAACAGTGAGTTTTGTTTGAACACAGCTTATCCTATCAATGATAATTCAGAAATTTCTGCATGCGTTTTGAAGGCAAGTTTAAGTAATTTTTAAAGATGCACTTCTCCATTTGCAAATAGTAAATAATGTGTTCTGTTTAGTGCTTCTCAAAGCGTGTCTTTTTGGAAAAGCTTGCTATGGAATGTTGGAATAGGATAAAATTCTGCCTCTAATCACACAAATGGGCTCTATGTGTTTGTGGATTTAGAATACGTGGAGTTGCAAAAGACATTTTTATATCGTTTATGCCTTTTTTAAAATTAAAAGGCCATCATTACAGAAGAACAAATTTTAATACTTCTTCTTTATTGCCACATTTACTACTGTGGGAGCAATTTTAAAGAGTGGCAGTTGAGTAACTCTAGGTGCTTTCTGCAGACAAGTGCTTTTTTTTTTTTCCTTGACATGTTTTTAACAGTTTTTGGATCAGGCCCCAAATATGTGTAATTAGTTTTTTATAAAAGCTATTAGAATGTAATCGTCCTCCCATCTGGATTTTATGTTCTGGCTATTAATGCTACAGATGCTTTAAAATATACAGCTCCAAGCCCTGCTCTGATCCTATTAGCTAAGGCCTAAATTCCATTTTATTTTCCAAGAGGCATGGAGAAATTCTTGGGATTTTAAAAATGTACTCACCTGACATATAGGGAATGTGTTTAATACTGTGGTTTTAGATAATTCACCAATGATATAGGTCCGGTGCTACTCCTACTAAAATTACTAGGACCTTTGCCATCAAGTTCAGCATATACAAGTTTGTGTTCTTGTATGTATTAGCAAAATACACGTACATTTGCTTATCAGCTTCCCTGGCAAGCTTTCTCTTTGACTAAGTCAATGTATCTTCTACAAGGGTTCAAGTGTTGTGGTCTTACATAATCAGATGATGATCATAATGTCTAAATAAAATCTGTGGGCATAATTTGATATTTTGAGCGGTCCAACCTTTGCAAGAGGAAATACAGACTCAAAAACAAATGTAGTCTTGAAAAGAATGTTCATTTCATATGGAATATTTGTGGAAGTCTGTGGGAGTTAGTATCCAATTTCTGGTATTTTAATAGGATTTAGGTCCCTAGCTCCTATATGCTCTCCAGAATCTCTGACTTATTTATTCCCCAAGATTTGCAATGAAGACCAGAATCCTGCTGGGCTAAACCACAGACCCAGTATACAATTTCTGCCTGAAAGAATCCTCTATATATTACTTCAAACATAGGATCTGGTCAAAGCACAGAAACCACAGGCTGGTGTAAAAGTGCCCTGTACCTACATTATAGAAAAAAATATTTTGTCCTTCTAGAGTGTTTTTTTTAATAGTCCTTTAATGAATAGAATTATATAAATTTTTTTTTCCCCAAAGATTAGTTCAGTTTCTTGGAATTAACTAAAGGGCATATGATTCCTCAGGTTTCATGGCAGGTATACAAATGTTTATTGAAGAGAGAAGCATTTAGGGACATAAATCCATGCTGCTTGTTGAGGCATAACTTACTGCTGCCCTTGGGAGAGAACAACACACAGCACTTCTGTGTGTGTGTGTGTGTCTTAATGAACACATATTTAATATACTGGCACGTTTTACTTGCTGCAACACTCAGGTTTTCGTTTTCCATTTTTATTTGTCAGCTCCAGTGGCACTAAGATGTCTGTGGTCTAGGTACTGATGTGTTAAAGTAATCTGAACACTATATAGAGTGAGTAAGAAATATCTGCGTTTATTTCATAACTATTCTCTACATGTATCCTGTTTATTGTCTCTATATGGTTTGAAGATTGTAATGATAAATAGAAAAGTATACTCAGGGAACAGTAAATAGGGATATGAAAGTCAGAAAAGGTTGTAATGTGTGAATTATTGTCACTATATATTAGTGAAATAAGTTTTGTGTTTTAAACCTTTTTTCTTAATTTTTTGCTTGTGAAGGGTATCTATCTGGTAATGTTTGGGCACTACTGAACTCCAGCAATTTCTGGTGCCTTTCTACACACATCCTCTATGTTTCTGCATTTGCTAAAACTTTTGAAATCCCCACTACTGAAAATGTGTCTGTTTAATGGCAGTTATCACATTTATGTGACTATAAATAGCAAAAATTAAGAAATTACCCAGGTTGATGTTAACAGACCTTTCTGGTATCATCCTTCAGGTCATTTAAACTGGTCACCAAATGAATAGAAACTTCCACAGGAAAAGTGCAGTAGGGAGCTGCTGTCTCTTGCTGAACACCAGACTTGTCCTGTTAATATAGATTCTCTTTTCCAGATTCATGTTTCCTAGGAAGGGATATGTGCTTTAGGGACCTGAGCCAAAATACGAGCCTGTTCAAATATTCAGTGCATGAGGCAACACTCAGCATTTCTATATTTGGGAAGTGTGCTGATTTTTTTTTCTCATACTGACTATGGTGGAGCTATACATCATGGGTGCTTGTGATGTTCATAAAAATAATACTGTGCAATAATAGAGTGTGCCATAGAGTAATAAATATCCTTTAGGATGTAAGACAAAGCCTAATAAATTCATTAAGCAGACTAGATTTCCAGCCTCTAGCAGCAGACCTTGCACTTAAATCAAAATCACAACATGCATTTGTCTTTGATAGAGACTTGGAAAGAGACTTTAAAATGAGAAGTCTGAATAAAGAAAATGCCCTTGCTTTCATAAATACTAAGTACGAATCTAGGCATAATAGACATGAATGTGGAAATGGAGGCATCTTAGCATCTCTTTGTGTCTCAGTTTGATTGCTCATTGTGAGGCCTGGTGGCCGATGCCTTCTCTCCTTGAGCCTTGTGATCACACCAGCCAGGGCAATGGCTGATGAAGCAAACCCATCCCTGCTGTAATAGAAACCTCAAGTGGAATGCAAGGCACTAACCTCTTCTAGACTTTGGTGCCAATTTGGATATTTCCATGCAAATGCTGCTCTGTAAAAATGCAATCTCACATTTACATAGACCTGCCTGAGACTGCATCATGCATGGCAGCAAATACCAAGTCAGGGTGGTGCTGTGGGAAGGGCAATGACATCAGGCTGAGAAAGTGTTTTTGTTTGGGTTTTTTTTTCTTTGTCTTTTTTTCTCTAACCCCAGTTCAGGAAGGGACTGCCAATTCAATACTCTCAGTTCTTTTAGTCCCCTAAGTCCATTCTCTAGCTGCAGCCTCAGACAGGGCACAGGAACGTGCACATTGATTATTCAGATGCACCATAGTGCAATAGTTCATAGATCATCTGCCTACTGAAGTAAAAAATTTAAAAGTTTTAGTGAAGTCTAAAACACCTTAATTTTAACTTGAGCATATGTTTACTGTCGTATTGGCATTTGAGGTCTGCCACAGGTTGATTTGTGTGACTACTAAAGATGTAAAAATTCTGATTTTCCCGTGCTTGGGAGAATATGGAGCTGGTGTTTTATGCAAAGACTAAATCCTTTGCCTCCCTGAAAAAGCAATGGTGACCATCCAAGTTCAGCTTTCCAAATTCTTGCCAGTGTGACCACTGCATGATAGAACCCAGAAACTATTGCGTATTTATTTCTAGTCTGTTTTTTGAATGAGCTCTGAATGAGCTTAGACATCTTTCCGGGACTTGCCAAGATGCTGGTAATTGATCATACAAGCCAGTTGAATAGAGTAGAATTCATGATGTGTTCTTCTGATTTTGGTATTAATTCTTATTCTTTGACCAATACTTGAAGGCTTTGTAGACATTCTTACTAGGAGAAAATTTAATTTTTTTAATTTAACAGTCTGAAGGATTAGATAAACAAATGTTTTCTCTTCTGTCAAGTCTCCATCAGTTGATAGGCACATGAAGAACATGGGTGTTTCAGGGGAGAAGTTAAAAGTGCAGCTGTAGAATTGAAAAGGAGAATTTGGGAAGGTAATGCTGCAAATCTGGCTTTGCTCTGCATGGGTGAATGATACTGAGAGAATCCTGTGGTATGGAGTGTCTGTAACAGCTGCAACAATAGACTAAGGGCCCTGAAGCCCATCTGTGCTGGAAGCCTTTCCAGTAACTGGTCTTTTAGGCGTTATTCTACGTAATGTATGTGTGCACCTTATATGTTTTGGAGTATTAATGTTTACAGTTGGATATTCTACATTCCCTGCATAATCTCAGATGATGTATACCTCTCTTTTTTGGCTCTTGTCTCTGGTCTTTTGTCTGCAAACCGAGAAGCTGCTGCTCACTAAACACATGAGGAAAACTTCAATAATTCCATACAAACTGAATAACTTGAGGTGCTATTTTGGCCCAAGGCAAACCGAATTAATGAGACTTAAATGCAAAATTTGCTCAGCCCTCCCAGGTTCACTGACACTGAAGAAAGCTCCTGCTGTGATGATGTATTGGAGTCACAGATACCACAACATGCAGTACATATTATTCTTTTATAATCCTCTCTTTTCTGGTACAGAATATCATGGTCAGACTATGTTTTCAATGCTAGCACTCAATCTATTACAAATAGAAATACAATTTTCCCTTTCAGCATATTTCCTTCCTTTTCCTATTTTGTACAATGGATAAATAACAAGGCTGGAAAGAATGCTTGCCAACTTCAATTTTGCTAAACATGTAAATGTTAAAAGAATAATCTGTAAAAAAAATCCCTAGACAAACCAGAATATTTCCACAATTTAAGTAAGATTACAAAGATGAACAGATAATTTACAAATAAAGCCTGGTAGCCTGCAGAACCAAAATATTTTGTCATGGGGATCCTCCAAGTGAAAGAGCTTAGAATGAAAAGTAAAATCTCATTCATGAAGACTTGTGTTGTTCAAATCAAAAGGCACGGAAACACACAAGGCAGCCTTTGGAGGCTTTTATTAGCTACTGTTTGTGAAAATAGAATGCTCAAGTTCTTTGGAGTCCTTCAGGTTTATGTGTCCATGTGGAGCTTTGGGGATGACAATGGAGAACCAGAATTTTGCTCACCTACTTCAGGATTAGATCCTCAGCCAGTGTGCTGAGATTTTACTGGGGAAATAGGCCTCCAAGTTGGAAGTTTTTATTCTTTTTCAAGACAGTTTTGCCAGTGAAACACTGAACTAAATAAACAAAACTTCATTCTCCAGTTATGGCATGTTTCTCTATGGGCATGTAAACAAACATTACCACTAATCTAATTTAGATGAATATCAGAGCTGATAAGATTTTTACGCTTTTGATTATACTGATAACAGCAAAGCAAGCAACTTGCATATTGACAGTGTTTGAAATCGGATTAACCAGATAAATATATTCACAAAGCTGGTTTGTTAAAGAGAAATCTTCTGGTGCTCTTCTGTGGTAGTTAGGCATTCATTGGCATCACACTTTCCAGTGATGAGCAATGATAATATCTGCATTAACTGTTTGAAAGGAAATAATAAAGCCAAAATAGATGAGCTGTTCTAACAGACTAAACAAAGAGAAAAGTGCAGGTATGGGGATTGATCCTTTTTTAGTGCCAAACTGGAGATTTTTCATCAAGGATAATATCATGTCAGTTATCTCGCCACTGGGAGTCAAATAACATTTCTTTGTTCAATTTATTAAACTAAATTTTGAAGTGTAAGGAGCATTTATCTTTTTGAATGAACAGATATTGTGTATTTCTAGTTGTAATGGTTCTTTCTGGCTTCAGTAGTGAATGTGGTTATAGCTCTAGAAAGCGGTGTAATTTTTGGTGCTGAGGGAGCCAAGAGACAGAGTATAAATCAATTTACAGCCTGTTTAAAAGTGGGGAACAAAATGCATGAACCTTAACTCAAAAACTGCTTCAGATTATCATTTTTTTATGATTAACTAAAGTGCACTTCAACCTCCTTGGAGGTTTCAGTGTGTTAGCATGATAAAATTCATAGCTTTTAACCAACTGTCTGGTTTCAGTATTTATTCAGTACATTACACATACATGGAACTGTACAGCAAGGGGAAGGTCACTCGATTAATCCTTGCTCCAAAGATGTAAGTGGATATGATCATATGCAATACAAAACTAATAGGTATTGATTAGTGTGACAATGCTTCACTGAACAGATGCCTCTTGAAAGGAGAGTGGAAGCAATTTGGTACTGGAGGTTTTGTTAGTCCTCTCCTCTCATGGTAAGGTAAAGCAGGACCTGACCCCAGAGCCCTCCATGCTCACACCCCTAATGCCAACCTGGCTCAAACAGTACTGTAAGAGAGAAACATTTAGTGAAGTCCATACATCCCCTGGACCTCCCAAGATGTCTCAGTGTACCCCAATGCCAAGGTACGGTTCTCCCAGCCTGTGGTCATGAGTCACTGCTGGGCATACTTAGTTCCTCCAGCATACCAGTCCTCCAAAACTGGCTTCTTTCAGGGTCATAAAATGCTCCTACAAAACCAGAAATTAATCTGTTTTATCCCCAAGGGCTGTTTATAGCTCTGGCCAGACACAAAATTCATGCAGTTAGGAAGACAACCACTGCATATCACGTCAATGGAATAAGACAGACTAGTGCTTCTCTGTGCCCTGAGACTTCTTTTGAGAATAAAGAGATGCTTGTTTGGCCAAGGGCTGAGACCTTCAAGAAAGTCACACAGGGATACATGCTCAACCCTGATGGACAGAGCTTTTGAAACCAATTTGATCCCACATGTCTCAGCTTCCCCCACGCCTGCCTATGCTGGAACCATACATGTGGAAACAGAACCACAAAGGGATAAAAGTGGGAAAAACATTAATCCCTTTTATTCTTGGAAGGAGACAGCATCAAGCATGAGGATAATGTGAAATCCTTGGTTAGGCAACAAGGAATGAATGCCAACAGAGAGAATACAGAGACCAGACAGCTGATGCAAGGGAATCAGACATATCAGTTGTAATGACTTTCATGACATATCTCAGTGAATGAGCATGTCTTGATCCTGGTGAATCTCCACCTCTGAATCTGAAATTTCCTTTTAAGGCTTTGTTGTGGTAGCAAAACCTAATGAAGATTTTGGTGAAACACCCTATCATAGCCTCAGAGAGGTGCCCTCTGCTGAAGTCACCAGGGCCACACCAGTAGGAAACTGGAGGGAAAAGAGGATTAGTTGCATGTGCTTGGGGAGATCTGGGGTGTGGTGACCACAAGTGCTCCTCCTCCAGTAACTCCTATAGCTATCTGCTGAGGCCTCAGGTAGCAAACCTACTTCAGCACAGGTATTGCTCAATGCTTAAGCTTATGACCATGTTTAGGCCTTTTTTTGGGCCATCCTAATCCCTAGAATTTGGAAATGGTGACATTTTTCCATACAACCTCTAGCTGCAGTCTCTATTGTTTGTCTGTCTGTGTCACTGGACTAATCAAAGCCTTGACAGCTTCGCTGGAAGCATCACTTGTGAGTGTGTCTGACTCAGCTTAACACAGTGGCTAAGAAGACCCATAATTTTACTTGTGACAAATACCCTCCTCTTCACTAAGACGACTCATGCCCTTGCAGTTGCTTAACTATGTGGGTTGTGAACCACCTCTCAGTCAAGTCATCTGGTTACTGCATACTCTCCTTTGAAATTCCCTCATTGTGAAGATAGGTACTTTCAATAATGAGTACTCTTGGGGCTGTGTCACATGAGATCTTTTGCCTTTTAAATGCAGATGACAGGTTACTAAAAATGTTTCTCTCAATGTAGCATTTTTTTGCAGGGCTGCTATGTGCTGCATATGCCTGTAAAATATTTTATCTGGTTTACGTTTATTATCTGGCCCAAGAAGAAAAAGGAACACCTTGAGATTTGGTTATCACATTTCATTGAACAATCCTGTGAACATGTTAAACAGATTGACAGTTATATTTAAATATAATTAGGTATGGTGAACTCAGTAGTTTAGTTTTGTAAGACTTGTTTAGTTTTGTAAAGTTCAGTTTTGTAAAGACATAAGCATTCAGTTTCTTGTTACTTTCATGCCAGGTATGACACGGACCTCTGCACTCTGACAGAATTCTTACTCAGAATTTCAGTGGAACCTCATTGTTGCTGTTAAGTTGTACCTGTTTTTTTGTCAAAATCTGTTTTACTCAAAATTCTTCAAAACTCTGACTCTTCTGGATCTGTAGCCTAATGGTTCAAAGTTCTTTGGGTTGCAGTTGCAGCATAAGCACAGACTGTTACAGAACGAACACACTTTATTCTTGTTCAGATGGCAGTCTGCCAAGTCCATGTGTTGCTTCAATGTAAGGAGTTTTATGTGTATTATTTTTTGGTATGAGAGAATAGGGCACATATCTGCAGCCTGTCACTTTTGAGTCATCACTCATTTTACTCAATTGTTCTTAATGAGGCAAGGTAGCTTATTTTGGTGGGTGATACAGGAGAGATGCTGTATAAATTGGCAAAAATCTCAGTCATAGTCCTTAAGTATTAGTCACAGAGAACACGGCTATTTCTCTGCTTTACCTTATCCTTCTGAATTGATTAAGGAACTTAGATGTAATGAATTAAACGCCAGGTATTTGACCTCTGCCCTCGCCCGATATTCCACAGAAATCATTCCCGCTCCTAGACCGGTGCAGCCGAGACCTGGCCTTGGTGTGGAGCTGCTTCTTCAACGTCGTTTCCTTGTTCCCTCCCTAGGACCAGCAATGCACCGGGATGGCCACGGAGCAACCGGGAAATAATTACAAAAGGCATCTCTGGAAAAGAGGACGAGGAAGTGAAATCAGAAGGCTCCGCCGTCCTTCGGGAAAGGGAAAACTACGCAGAATCCCTGAGCAGATGGTGAGTGTAAACACACCGGAGGGAGCTGAGCTCCTCCCGGGGGGAACTCGGACTTTCTCCTCTCGCCCGAGGAGGCCGGGGGAGCTGCTTCGCCCGGGGACACACGGACAGACACGGGGAAGCGCGCACACAGCAGCACAGATGACACGCTCTGTATCATCCCTTGCACACACACACAGAGGCACACAGAGACCGAGGCAGCCCCGCTCCGCTCCGCGGAACCCGCGCCCCGCACCGGCACACGGGCGAAGCGCCGCCCCGGCCC
>NW_005054304.1:7420797-7472912 GCF_000277835.1 Geospiza fortis
CCGGCCTGCGGGGGCACGGCGCGAGCAGCCGGTGCCCGGTGCCCCGCTGGCCGCCGCTCCGGCCTCGCTGCCGCAGGTGACGGGGAAGAAATCCCATCCTTTTTTTGTTTATTTTTTGGCATTTCTTCTTTCCGTTTCCTCCCCTCTCCCTCCGTGTGTGAGTGTTAAGCAATTTGGAATTAACCAGGGAAAACGGCAAGAAGTGGTTTCAGAAATGGGAATGGGTAGGACCCGGCCACTGGCGGTCATGTGTGACCTTTGCCATGGATTGGGAGGCAGGAGCTGGAGGATGCTGCATGTGCGTTCCAAAATCGCATGGCAAGCTTAAAAAGTGGAGCAGATGGTGATGGTAGTGCTTATTATGGAAGAGGTTCACGGAAATCCTTTTTTTCCTCTAGACAGTTTTTGTTTTGCTCCTCCTAGCTAAAGAGATTCTTTGACTTTTGGCAGGGAAGGGATGTTGCTGCGAGTTGTCTTGCAAAGGAACAGGGTTATTTTGCTCTTCCACAGAGAAGGGATCCCCCTCCCTCCCAGCTTTATGTCTCTCTTTCTCCTTTGGGATTGACAGCAGTGTCTTGGCATAGACAAACTGCAGTATGCTTTATTTTCTTATCGCACACCTTTATAGTTGAATGTAACTAGAAAGGAGACTGAGAGTATTCTCTTATCCCTCTCTATGCCAGATGTGTTTTTCTATCTGGTATATATTGCACTTGAAGTGTTAAAGTCTCAGGGGGCACGGAGGTGGGGATGTGAGGCAAGGTCTGCTAGTTACTTCAAACAATTCTCCTTGCTCATACTTAAGAAGGAGAGAAAGGAACATGTTGTAAAAGCAGCTGAGGAATATATAAAAGTGAAATATTAATGAAGTGAAAAAGCTCAGATAGCAAAGACGTTGTGCCTAATCATTCAGGAGGGTTCTTGTCCTCTTTACAACTTTTCATTGTATGTGTTCCTGTACTACAAATGCAATTGGTATAAAGGATGGTAACAGTTGTATTTATTTAGCTGGAAGCAGTAGTAGTACATTTTGGGATTTTTTTGGCATTAGTGATCATCTCTGGAGTAGCTTCCTTTAGCTGTGATTTTTGAGGCTGCTGTAAGAAAAGGGATTATTGCAGAAACAGTAAAAAATACTTCAAGAATGTTTTCTTGGAAGTGTAAATGGGAAGGTCTGACTCAGCCCTGGAATAACCCAGAGGAAGAACTAGTCTTGGAAAGTCTTCTTAGAGACCTCATGATGACAACTGAGACATTATTAATCTCTTGCGTCCCAGAGAGCAATGTCCCAAAAATAGGCAGCATTGTCTGAGGAGAAGGTAGTAATACACAACTGTCCATGGTGTGCTGAAAGTGAGACATAGAAGCAAGGGGTATTTTCTGCCAACTGAGGTTCCTTTACCTCTTTGAGTCTGGAGTGCAGTGGTCCCTGTAGTTTGATTAACTTCCCCAGTTTGGCTTGGAAGGAAACTTAAGTGCAGCAGCTTTTTGCTATAGTTTGGTGAAGGACTTTAGTTCAGTGAGAAAGTCAGCCTGCAGTGTGAAGTCTTGTAACCCTGGCTCTAATCCTTGGCAGGACTTTTTGAAGTAGCTGGTGGCTTGAGTGAAGCCTGCCTTCTGAAGAGCTTGGTCCAGGCCTGAGTAGGACAACAGATACAGGAGCTGTACCAGAAGGATCAGCTGGAACAGCACATAGGGCATGAATCATGTCTGACTTATAGGAGTTAATGTTTGTTTTTTAAGTCTGTTAGTCACAGAAGATGCTGAAAAAGCATCTTATATCCTCAGATCTGTGCATGTGGTTATGTGAGAGCACGATCTCTTGTGCTGTGTAAGCTATCTGTGGCTGGATTTCTCCTTTTTCATTCAAACTTAACATCACATGAGCCTTTTAAGTTGACATTGAAGAAATATTTGGCAGTGTTTTGGAGCTTTCTTTTTTGCTTGAGTGTTTCATAAACTGAAAGAGAGAGGTAGAGAAGTTGCTCCATTGGGAGAAATTCCCACTCTTCCACGAAAGTTCGTGGAAGATACTATGGCTTTGTTGGATTAGCCCATCTGGAGTACTGTATATTTTTTATGATGTTGGGAATTACGCAGATACAACTAAGTTATCGAGAAAAGCGTTTTGTAAAATTAAGCTCAATGATAGTTTTTAAAAATCATAAATCTATCTGCATATTCTAGAACCATGATACTTTCATATTGTTTAATTGGATTGTTTACACTGTAGTTTTGGAGGCCTCCTTTTACCTATTTACCTTAGCTTGAGGCAAGGGAAGAAGTGAATGTTGCACTGTGGTTTTTCTGAGGTTGATTGACAGTACTAAAGCACGACATGAAATAACATTCATGTGTCAGTGAACATATCAATGGAAAAGAAGCCATATGAACACTTAGTTAAATTAAATAGCTGCCAGCTTGTTGTGGTGAGGAGCTGAACTACATCTTCTATCTTCTTCTAAGAAGTTAGTCTTTGTTGTAAGTTTCAGTGCCTCAGGTCTTCCCCTTGAGGACAGTTTTGCTGCAATTGGAGGGGCTCATCATCAGGTGGGACGGAGGGAAACAGAAGGAAATACACACATAAATAATGGCAAATAGGGGACTGGGTTTGTTTTCTGAAAAGTGACTGCAATTTCTTCAGGTTTTTCTCTCAATATTGCCTTTATTTGGCAGTTTTCTGCAGTGACAGTAAACTGGGTTACCTTGATAAAGTGAATATGTTTTAGTATTAGACTTAAGCTATGGAGTGTATGGGCTGTGTGAGATGCTATGTAAAATAACAGAACTTGGAAGTACCTAAAATGTATATTGCCATTTGTACTGGTAAGATTTCATATATGCTCCTGTGCTTTAGCAAGAGCCTGTAACTTTAAGAGTATGGAAGATGCATCTGTATATTTTACAGGCATCAGTATTAAGCCTCTGTAGCTGATTGGTAGTTAAATGTGTGGTTACTTTAACTTGCTGCTTCTTGACTTGTTCTCACTGCACTACATAGTAAGCTGTGTTGGTTAGACAATAGAAACTCACTCCATGACTGAAGGCTGTAATATCAATTGTCTATTTTATGGCAGTGAAATGATAGTAATAATAATACTAGTAGTAGTAATAATGCTTTCTATGAAGTCTACCTTTACCTGAAATGTGACAGAGGATAGTTGGTTTATATTAATGGAAAGGAAGCTACAGGCAGGCAAAAGTAAAAGTAGTGAAGTGGAAGAAGCAAGATTTTTATTAAATGTGCATTGTAGTCTTGTTGCCTATGTTTTGTAACTCTGCACAAAAAGTAAAACCACACTGTTGAGAGGTATTACCAGATCTGAATGATGATGGTTTTATATCCAAACATTGCATGTTGCCTACACATGGTGCTATGTTTTTGCCCTGATTATTGCTATGGAGGCCCACATAAGTGTTGAGGTATGGATATGTAGTTCTTTTCCTCATACTTGGGACATTGAAGCAGTGATGTGTGGAAGTCACACAGCTGATTTGTGATAAAGATAATTGAACTGGAATATGCATCCCAAGTCCCACAGTCTTATCTTAATGGATTAATTTATTTATATAGTTTGTTTGATAACCTGGCATAGATGTGGAAACTTGTTTCAGATCCAATTACAGGATTGTGTGTAAAGTTATGAAGCATTTTCTCAACAAAGACTAATTACTATCAGGTGATTTATTTTTTTTTTCAGTCTAGGCAAAAGAGCTTTTCCTGGATTTTTTTGTTGTTAAGTTTGAGAGAAAGCAGTTCTGCACTCGTAGAATGTAATGATGCTTTTGCATTATTTAAGGAAATACCACTTAATTTTTTATAATGCTCTAGCATATCAGGAATTTGAGATCTGGATCAGTCAGTAATGCTTCTGAGGATCACAGCTGTTTTCTAGTGTGAAGAAGCAGTTGTGACAGACTGGTAGGAAGCTTTTAAAAACACTCCTTTATAAATTTTAGTAGTGCAAATCATTGCTTCTGAAAGTATATTGTTTGGTTCTAGTGCATATCATATCCAGCTGTAACATTTTTTACTTATTTCATGCTTGTTTTTGGGCCCCTTTACTGATCCTAGTTTGATGTGCCATGTTTATGTGATTTCTTTAAACATTTTAATAAGAAAATAACAGCTCTAAGGGATGTACTGATTTTGTATAGTACTGTTGGATTTAAATTTGGGTGGGGATACAGAAGTATTCAACAGGTTTCTCATCAGTGTGTTGCTCATGGCATAGTCCAAACCTTGTAATTTACCTAAGAACCAAAGACATCTGTTCAGATGTCACCTCCCAATGATGTTAAACTGTCACTGTGTGCCGTGCCAGCCAAATCTCACACTGAGAGAAAGATGGAGTCACCCAGTACCTCCAAAATATAGTCAGAGAGGTGTGCTGTGCTCAGGTGGCAGTGGCAGTCAGTATCCTACTCTGTCAATATCCAAATGCACCAGCACTTTGTGTTTTGTTCTGTGTGCTAGGTACTAATTCCAAATTCTAGTGTGTCTTCTAGCTTTAATTTAGTGCAGTGCCAATTTGTGGGGCTGTTTTTCAGAACTATACTGCCTCATTTATTTGTTAATTTACAGTGTTTTTTCTTATTTTTTTTTACTAAATGACTGGCGAGGAGAGAGGAGAAGAGCCAAGTTTGACCATCTATTCTTGAAGAAGTTTTGGCCAGTGGCAGAATTACTGCCGATTTGAATAGGAGCCTTGGTAACTGTTTTGTCAGGTTTTATGACTTTAAAATATGCTGGCTAGATTCTTGATGACCAACTCAACATGTTGTGGCACAGAGGCAATGTAAATAGAGTAACAGTCCTGCCAAAAATAGATTGCCTTTCATTTTTTTTTATTAGTTGTCACCACACATATTTATTCTGTGCAAGAATATTTATTTCATTTTTAACACAGAAGCTTTAAATAAGAATGCAGTGTATATATTGGAAGGATGAAAATGCTAAGAAGCTAATTTCATTTGAAGTGTTCAGAAATATTAATAAACTGCCTTGGAAAGCAATTTCTGCAATAATATATTCATGTTTCTTTTCTCTTGATTTTGCTGAAGGGAGGTGAGTGGGAGAAAATGGCAATAGGGAATGTGGCTTTCTCCATATTTTTCCATTAAAGGGACGCTGCAAGATGATGTACATTATTTCGCATTCATTGAGACCTCTCAAATACCTTGAGTGCAGATCATGCCTTCACCTGTGAGTGTAAGATATCAATTGTGCTTGAAGTGACATGTTAAGCTTCTACTATTTCTTGATCCTTAAACTGAGTATGTTTAAGTTGGGCCACCTAGCATCTGCAGGAAATGGCTCATCCATGTTGATATCATGCAACATACATTAGGTTCAATTTGCATGTAGAAGCACAAACATTGTGGTATAATAGAATCATAGGATCATTAAGGTTGGAAATAAGCTCTAAGATGGAGTCCAACCTTTTATCAAATACCAAGGTGCCCAATAAACCATATCACAAAGTGCCATGTTTCATTTTTTTAATACTTCCAGGGGCTGGAACCCTTCTACCACTTTCCTGGGCAGACTGCTCCAATGCTTAACTGCTCTTCCAGTGAAGAAGTTTTTTCCTCATATCCAGTCTGAATTTCCCTTGGTGCAACTTCAGGCTGTCTCCCTTTGTCCTGCTGATAGTTGCTTGGGGGAAGAGGCTGACCCACAGTCTTGGAGTGCCTGAGCCACAGCCTCATTTCAGACAGTTGTGGAGAGTGATAAGGCCTCCCTTGAGACTCATTTTCTCCAGCCAGTAGAGCACTCAGCCTCTCCTTATAGGGTTTATGTTCCAGACCCTTTCCTTGTTGCATGACTACTTGGCTATTTGGGAAAAAATCCAGCCAGCATGTCAGGCACTCCTGCATGTCTTCCAGAGGCAGCCTTTGAAGGCATTCTAGTTGATTTCTTGTTAGAAGTTACTGAACTGTCAGGGATCCTGGGCTGGGAGAGCCGTGTAGGAATCTCCTGTTCTCTTCTGGTTTTGCTGTTTCCCTATGTAAAAGTAGATGTGGTAGAAGGAAGGTGATAGCAGGCTCTGCCATCTCTGTGAATAGCAAAATAAAATGGTTTTGTTGTACATGAATTTAAATTTTGAATTATGTGAATATGTAGTGTTTTGTAGCCAGTTAATACAGAGGATACTCTGTGAGTAGGACATTGAAGCATCCTAATTTGTTATGGTTTTGAACCTGTTTTTTCACTGTAGTGGCTGTGAGCTCAGGGAGAAATGTTGGCCCCATAGCTCAGTGGCAAAACTGCTACTGGTTTTAAAGAGGCCTTAATTATACCCTTAAATAATATTTTAGTGTATGTCTATTTGCTTTATACAACATTCATTTTTTTTAAGGACTGATTTTCAAAAGTTACTGAGCTTGTACTGTTTTGATGGTTTTTGTTACATCATGAAATTCTTAGTGCTTCTAAAAATTAAGTTATAAGAACGTTTCTTAAAATAAGTAAGTCCAAAAGAATAGGAATTTTAGAATGTTTAAGACTGCAGATACAATAGATGTGAGTAAGTTCAGTGTCTGAAAATGAACTGCTTTGTACCTATAGCTACCTACTCTATAGCGATGGTGATTATGCAAGGGGACAACACAAGGCATTTAGAGTTTTTATCAAGTCCAGCTGGAGCAGAGATTCAAAAGACCAGGGTAGTGAAAATCATTGCCTAAATTTAAAATTTTCAGAAATAGATGAGTGATGGGGAAAGTAGAAGGAAGAAGATAAGATTTAGGAAAACTGTTTCAAAATAATATTGACTGGAGAGTTGTGAAAAACATGCCTATGGAGTAGATGAGGAGGAAATAATAGAAATATGAAGAAATTAGTTTGTCCGGTGCTAAGAGCTGACACCACAAATGGCTTCTTTTTACCTGCTAATCTTTATTTTATAGCTAGCAAAGTCTGGGGCATTTGCTGAGATAGGGAAGAAAAAGTCACAGAGGAGAGGTGGTGGGGAATGAAGGGAAAATCAGCAGTTCTGTTCTCCCAGCTCTTTGCCTTTACTCAACCACAAAACGGGTGTTAGAAGAAATTTAGGGATTAGTCACATGAGCTGCAAGGTAATCTTTATTGTGTTTAAATCCTCATCCCAACATCCTGATCTTGGTCAATTATGGCTTCGGTGTCTGTCTGTGGCAGCATCTCAGCAAATTTCACACCAGTCTTTAGTACTTGCTCATGGCCCTTAATAAGGGAGCAATGTACAATTGTCTGTTAATGACAGGTTTTGTTACAGATTAAACTTTTAACAGGCAGAAAGCAGAACCAGAAGCTACAAGGCTGTTTTACACTGTCAGGTGTGCAGCTCTGCAGCACTTGTGTCTATTTTTAATAGTTTGTTTTGCTAGTTAGCTCTTTTCATTTAGTATTTGCCATGAGCTAAGAACATGCAAATAACCACCTTACATGGCTTAGCTAAAGGCCTAATAACTTATGCATATGAATCTTCTTTGGCAAGAGACACGTACCATTTTTACCTGTAAGAGTTTCAATTTCAGACTGTTAGCAGGTGAAGAAGACTAGGATGTCAATATGTAAGCAGCTCACAGACTGGGTTAGCTCAAATCTTAGTTCAAGTAATATTAATGTAATATTCCCAAGACACTGTGGGGATAAATTTTCTGGAGTAAATACTGCATACACGTGTGTGTTTGTGTGTATATATAAAATACAAATGTTTTCAGTGAAAGAGGGTCAGCAGTGGTGGTTTCAGTTGAAAGCTATGCTGTTTTTAATATGGAATAGTGAATGGTTCAGAAAAAATATTTCTTTCATTTATTGCATTAGAAACAGTAAAATTGAAACAGAAATCCACTCTCAGATATGCAAGTAGGGGGCAGGGGTAGGCAGAAAATAACAAAAGCAAAAAAATAAGAAAAGCTGCTTATCCTGGTTTTAAGTAGTTTATTTTGTTGTGTGCAAGGTGCTTCTCAAAGCTGTATATTGCAGTACACACATTATTTGTAGCCTTGATTTGAGAGGGCCTTAGGATGATACTCTCTATTGAAGAAGGTGAGCAAGAAGTTACTGTTGGAAAAGGGTGTGTAAATTTTAGGTTTTTTGTCTATTTTCTCATGCTTTCATTTGAATTTTATTGACATCTTGCATTATGAATGTTTCATTATGATTCTGTATGCTTTGAGAATAGTTAAGGGGGGGAAAAATGTGTGTATAAAGGATACAATTCCCTAATCGCAGTAATGGTTCTTACAGTTGGTGTAGGACAATGCATGGGACTTCCAAAATGCTGAAGTTGAACACCAGAGAAACGGTAAAACACTTACACAGCACTGTATCTATATTTAGAAAATGTGCAGCATTTCCTAAATATAGACTAAATCCTTGTCATAAAGAGTTTATATAGTTAAAATAAAACAAGACTTGACGTGACACAGAACAGCTTGAGAGAGGCATGAGAGCTGTAGGTGAGAAACTGTGAGAAATGAAACAGCTGTTTCAAGTGAAGGATTTTGGGAAGGCTTGGAAGGACAGTGAAGATGCCTACCCCCTTCAGTTGAAAAAAAAATTAGAAGGGAGTTTAAACTCCTTTTGTTGCCTAGTTTCTTTATTAGTAGGTTTTTAGAAACCACTATTTGTTTCTAATTTAGATAATAAAAACAGTAACTGTATGAAATCTACGGAAGGTTTTTTGGTAATAAATAAGAAAGGAATTTAAGCTGTTGTCAGCTGTACACATGTGGGTCTAGATCCTCAGCTACTGTTACAGCTTCCTTCAATGGAGATCGATTCAGGTATTGCTTGTAGCTCCTGTTTGTATTTATTAGGCTGAGCAGTAGCTGCTGATGGCAGTGAAAGAAGGATGGAGTAGGCAGAAAATGCAATAGCTTTTGATCTACAGTGCCTCTAGCATCCTTTCCTTGGTATGTTGTTGGTTCTCCTCTGTTCCTCTTGAAACTGGTTTTTTGTCCTAGTAGTTAAAAATGAAGCTTGCAAACCTTTGGTAAATTATGCTGCTTGGACAAAAAATGAAAGCACATTACAGAGAAAACAACTTATCCTGATTTTCTATGGAAACAATAGTTGTTTATCCTACTGTCCAAGGATCCTACTGCACAAGCTGCACCAGATGTGTTTGAACTTCTTCGTTGCTTTCAGGGGTGTTTGACAAAATATTGGAAGTCTTAAAAATTACTTGAAGTTTTACTGAGTTTTGAGAAATTGGAGGAGAGACACTCGTGTAAATTCTCTGGCTGAGAGAAAGGCTGCATTTTATGATCAGTATCAAAGAGTCTGCCTAGGAGTTTTGTTCATGTCCCAGCTGCTTGCAGCTTCTTAGACATTGAAATGAACAAACCACAACATGCAAATCTGTAGGTAAATAAGCCTTGTTAGGTCTGGCATTTATAATGGCATATGAGAGGAAAAAAAACCTGAGTGCCCTTCTTAAGGTGTTGTTTGTTTGGGGCTTGTGTTTTATTTTTTTGGTGGTTTTTTTTTAATGGTCTTCCTCCCTTCCCCTGGGTTATTTTATATCACCTTTTTGAAAGTGGGGTGTGGAGCACTTATTCAGGGTGTTGGACTGACGCCTGCTTGATGAGAATTGATTTGTTTAAGCCCTTCTGTTGTATCCATTTACAACGCCTGAAGATTTGCTTCTCTTTATTTATTTTTTTTTTTGTAATTAGTTTCTTACCTGAAGTCCTCAAGCAAGCTTATTGAAGCCACGAACCTTTTATTTAATTCAGCTTTTGCCTGGAAAGATATCAGGTATTGTGTTTTTTAATTGGTCCGTTCACATTGACACTCAGCACGTCTATTGCAGAAGCAAAGAAGACCAGACTTCTTTTTGTTCTGCGGTGTCAGAAAAGAATGGAAAGCCCAAACAAACCCTGCTGTGAACAACGCACAATTGAATTGGTTTTGCTTTGAACTAACCTGAGTGCTTGAAAGAACAGACAGAAACTGTGCCTACTTAGTGAAGTGTGTATTGGGCTGGCTGGCCATAGAGTAATAACTGAGGGGAAGATCCCAGTTACAGATGCTCAGCTGAAGGTGGGAAACCAGTAATTTATGTATGCTCTGTTGCCGTTCAGCTTCTCTGTGTACCTCTGGCTTGAGAAGGTTTGTTAAACATAGGGAAGTAGGAGAAAACTTCAGAGGCATCTGCTCTTCTGTGCAGTAGCAAAACACTTAGCAATTAGTCGTGAATGCAAAATCCAAATATTTGTATTCAAATAGAGTGCATTCCTACTGAAGCGTTTTGAGTGGTTTGTTGCTCTAGTAGAAAATGAGCTTAGAAATAAAGCAAGGGAGTCTTTGTGTGAAGAGAAACTTAATGGAACATTATGTTTCAGTACTAAAGTGTTTATGCTAAGATTTGGAGAGCATATTACTTTTCTGAACCGTACCTGTGCACAAATTGTGGTGAAGAACATACAGGAAAAATGTTGAAGAGAGTGACTCTGAGAAATAATGGTATTGTGTAAGTGTTTGGCACAGTAACGACATCAAACCCCTCCTCATGTGTTTATTTTGGAAAACAGTTTGGGCAGGGCAGAACTGTGATTATTCAAGTCATGTTTGGATATAAAATGAGCTTGGTTTGCTCTGTCAGGCAGGTGCTGCTGCATTCCAGTAAAAAACGTTTGCTGAGCTTGTGTGCAAAAAATGCACCTGTTTATGGGAGTGACAATTTCAGCTGAGATAAACTGGTCTGCAGGGTACAGCAAAATGGCTCAAGGGTGAGCCATCCTTTTTTAAGCTAGGATTCTTCCTTTGGCACTGTGATAATTTGGCCTTTGCTCCTGGTAGTTGTGCTTCAGTCAGTGCTGCTTGTACTTCAGTTGTATGTGTGTGTTAAAAAGACCTTGTGTAATTTATGTATTATGAATGATGGTTATTGAGGAAAGTTATTTCATGGGCTACTTTATTATCTTGAATACAGCAGCTTGTAATACTTATGGGTTTACCAGAGGGATTTAATGAAGCTGTGACAATAGAAACAATTACAGGGGTGGTAGAAAGAATTCTTGAATGTATTATTTTTATTTCCCTGGAGTTAATCTTCACATATCAAAATAAATTAACCAGAATATGCTGTGTTGATGTCTTCTGGATTCCCAAGTCAGAAGCTATTATGAACAAAATGTGATTCTCTTTATTCCCTGTCCTACAATCCTCTCTCACAGAATGCTCTTAGTGAAGTCTATATAGTGAACAAAGTGTAATATTCTGCATGTGTTCCTGGTATTAAGGGAAAGACACTAGTCACTGGGATATGTACAGGTAAGATTGTTTCAGGAGATATTTTTGCTTCCTGAATCTTCAGCTCCTGCCACCCTCTCAGTCTCCATCCAGCTGGCTGGTGTCACCCATCTTCATGTTCTTTGTTATCCTGAGGGTTGGCAGTTCATGGCCTGTTGTCTGAGTTTCCACCCAGAGCTCGACCTGCAGCTTGCAAGCCGAGCAGCCTCCATCAGGTGTATTCCTCAACACTGCTATAGAGTGTTTGCATGCCTCACTTTGTCCCTGTGATGCCCTGAGGGATTGCTGTCGGAGTGGCATTTGCTGAAAAGGTCAGGTTTGATGGAAACTGCAATTGTAACTTAGCTGGAGATGGAACAGAATATATTTTGTGTTTATTTGCCTAGAAGTAGATACATGCAGAGATAAATTTCAGTGTAATCCTCAAACTGCTTAGTACGTTGTGCTAATCTCTACAGCTACATCTGATTACAAAAGAAAAAAAGGCCACTGGTAGGTTTTAAAAGTTTCTGCCATCTGTCCTGGTGCTTACCCTTCGTTCCCTGTAAGGATGTATTGTGAGAGGCTAGACAGCCTCCCTGTGTGAGGCTAGCAGCCTCTTAGGCTGTCTTTACCTTCTGTCTCTCTTTTGGACTCTGTTCAAATGGAGCAGCATGTGGGTCTTCTGTTTTACCAGGACAATACAGATCCTCATATCCTGTGCTTCAGTTGTTTAACCTACCAGCTTTGGATTTGGGATCTTCTTTTTATTGTGTACCTCTTCACAGCAGCTTGCAGTGGTGTTATCACAAGGAAGAGATCTTGTAGGTTTGTTCTAGCAAGAGGAATGATGTGATTTCTTCTTAAATCCTTGGGATTTTAGTTCTTGTGGAATGGTTTCACACTGCATCCCCTTGTTAGCTGAGTGCATCTCTAGATCCCTGCCGTGTAAATGACTGTATCCTTTGGGTGTCCTCTGGATAAGACTCCTCCTTTGTCCTCATCTGACACTTCAGTGTTTCTGTCTCTTGGGGAGATCTGCCTAGGTTTGAAACCACAGAAGGAGGGGGATAGCATGTACTTCTAGCAGGAAAATAGCTTTCCTGCAGCTCCTAGCCTGCTGTCTGGTGTGCATGAGTTACTGTAGTTGAAAGGAATTGGATTACTTGTGACTGTGTGGAGGAGCAGACTGATGTCTTTGGGAGAGCTGAGGGGGTGCACTATTTACAGCAATGTTGTTCATGCTGAAGTACTTCATTCATCTAAATCACATTGTGTTCATGTCCTGAGTGTAACAAACACCATGTTATTAAAGCTAGCAACAACCACCATGGCTTTTGAGAAAATACTATCATTACTGAAAAGCTGGGTTGGGGTCTCCCTAAATCCAAAAGTAATTCAGGCTGCTAATGGGGTTTCAGGACTCTTCCCTAGAAAGCACAGACCAGGCAAGTGATGGACACGAAGAAAATAATATACAGATACCAAATTTGAGAGCTAATCCCTGTATTTTTAAACATTCAATGAATAATTTAGCAAAATATTTTAAATATTTAAAATGTATTTAAAGCACCATTTCAGCAATTCCTGTATCTTTAGATTTTTCTTTCTAATCTTTTTGGTTCATAATAGGTTTCAGATATGCTGTTATTTCCACCCCTTAGGCTATAATGAAATGAAGTATTAGTTCAAGATATTAAATTGCTGATGTCACTGCTTGGGCAAAGTTAGATATGGAGACCTAAAGGATTTTAATTTTATGATGGAAATCCATTGTAATAAAGTTGTGGCTTTCATAGAAAAAGCTGGGCTTAATTGGAGTTATTCACACAACTTGATGGGACGAAAGAGTACTCTTAGAAAACATGATGAAATAATGATCAAGTTTTAAAGTTTTTTTGCCTCCACAATGTATACATTCTCTATATCAGTTGTGGTGTAAAAAATTGTATTGGTACAGTTTTTTATGCTCAAAATATATTATTTTTGTTTATTGTTTGTCACTGGCTGTGGCACATGAAAGTAGCTGTAGCTTAAAAAAAAATTAATTTAGCATGGTCTTCGTGCAGTGGGTGTGTAAACTTGAAGCTTCATGCCAAGATGTGTGTTGACAGTTAAGAGCATGTGTGTTCTAAAGGGAATGCAGGACAAGTTGATGTGAAGTCCAGTGAGTTCATGTATGCAGAAATTCTGGCATGGAAATGGAAGGAGAATATTTTGGGGAGGATTGGTATCTTAGGTTCTTCCTGAGGATAAGATTTTGCAGGGCACATGGCCTGCCCCAGATCCAAGTTCTGCCTTCACAACACACCCTCAAAAGTGTTTAAAACTGTAGAAATGTGGAACTGGAAGTTTGCATGAGAGCTGGTTATGTCTGCAGTGCCCAAGGTAATGCAAATTGCATGAGCTGACAATCTTATTCTGTGAGCTCAGGGAATGCTGCTGATCTTCTTTTTGTTTTTTGAACTTTGATAATCCACTGTCCCACGTGGCTAAACAAGGGAGAGAGATCTTGTTTTCTATGTATCTAATGATGGCAGCAATTTCTTGGCAGCTGAATTAATTTCAGATTCTGTAACATGGCTTCAGATTAACATGAGTTTTCTCATCACTAATGGTATTTTAGACTCCTAACTCTATTCACAGGAAGAAAAAATCCTCTCTGTTAGAGGTATTTGTGTTTTACATCTGATCTCCCCTACTTTCTTATATAGTGTGTGTGTCACAGTTTGACCCTTTAATAGATAAAGGTGTGAAAAGCACCCTGGTCGTGACTAGCATCACTTCTTTTCAAAAATTATTGCTTAAACTTTGAGATTCTACATGAACAAAAAGGTTGTTGGTGTATACATAATAAGAAGAATTCAATTTCAGAGTGATCTGTGCTGCATAATAAGATGAACTCACTTGTACAGGGTTCATTTTAATAAGCTAAATGAAACATTGAATGAATAGGAAGCAAAGATTTAGGTCACTCTTAAACTACATTAGAAAAACAGTGACTCACTGAGGTAGTGGGTCACCAATCCCCTTGTTGTACGGAGGATGGGGTTACAGTGGGTCTCTGCATGGGAGACTGACTACTCAGCAGAAATAAAGGAGGTGTTTTTTGTGCCGTGTATTTTGATAGCAAGGCGTGCTGGATCAAGTCAGTTTGGTGTCTTATATGGAAAAATAGGATGTCTTTTCATGGAGGATTTAAAGAAAATGAAGGAAACTTCTTCAAAAATCAGGAAATGTTTTACCCTGAGGGGTTAAAAAAGGGCTTGTTTGATTTAACACGGAAAAAAAAAGAACTTACGAATACAAATATGGAAGTGCAAGTGCAGATGAGAGGAAGGCTCTGGAAAAAGAATGATGTTTAGTAGTTGGAACTACAAAAAGTGGTTCTATAAAAGCTGGAATCTGAATGTGAAGGAACTGATTTGTGTAGGCTGTTATATACGTGGTCAGAAACAGTGCTCATTTTGGTTACTCCATCCCTAAAATCTGAGAATAATAGAACTATTCCTGGGATGCACACAATCACATGGTAAATTTTATTTTAAGACTCTGATGGATGGATTAAAAAAGTAATTGTTTTAGGAGAGCCCAGGTATTTTCTGTTTGAAATATTTTAAAAATGGAAGCAGTTTTCGCTGTACATGCTGATTACTTTCTCTGTTAATTTATTTTTAGCAGCTTAGAATAGGGAAATGATCTAGTCTTTTCCATCTTGATGTTCTTACACATGAGGACAGACTTAATAGAAAAGATGATGGAGAGAGGTTAATTAATTTAATTGGTTTCCATGGGACTTATAAAAATAAATATGGATACAGCTCATTTTCTCATGGAAGGCTGTTTTCTGTAAGCCTAATAGAGTGAGTTAAATTTGGCTTAAAATCTGTTTGGAGAAACTTACTTTGATGTGGCCTGAGGGATAGGATGGCTCATGTTTTTGGGGTTTAGAGGGATCCAGGGCCTGAGAAGTGCTTTCCTCCATCCTTGGCAGCAAATGTCATCCCCCAGGCCACTGTGAAAGTGGCACCTGTATCGTGTGCTAGACTGTGCTTGAGAGGAGGTGTTCAGCCCTGTGTTTGCCATCCCTGAGCAGCTGTTCTGCATCTCCTGCAGGTGACAGCCAGATGGAGGTGTCTCCTGTGCCTGCTGCAGCCCACAGGCTGTCCTCTGGATGGTCCACATGGCTGGCCAGTGCTCCTGGTGGCTTCTCCTGCGGGCATGAGCGGGTTTTCTAACAGCTTGCAATGCTCTTGGGTGTGAGTGTGCTTAAAAGCCTTGCTTTGCTGAGAATGCTGGATGGAAAAGATCAGGAATCTTTCTAACACAGAAACTGACTGTTCATGAATTTTTCTAACCACAAACTTGTTTCTTCTCTCCCACTCCTGACTGCAACTTCTTTCCATGTTATCTGCTGGGTTTTTGCCTTTTACATCTGTGGCTGCATGCAGTTAGTCAGTCCCTAGCCCACATTAGCATTCTGTGCTGGGAGGAGCCCTTGGAGACCATGGCTTAGCTCTGCTTAGGCTTTGCTGTACAAGCCTGTTGTTAGACAAAGCTTCACATTGAATTCACATTTTCATTATGAAAATGTGCATCTAATTGGTTCTTTCAGCTAACTGAAATGAAGGATGGGTGGCATCTGTTTAATAAAGTCCATAATGATCTGGAGATTAAAGAGGGAAATATTTATAGTTTGCTGTATCTTAGTGTATCAACTCTGTGTTTCTGTAGGGGCTTCAGTGCTGACCTGGAGTTTTATAAGAAACTTGATGCAGTCAGTATGTATCTTGAAACTGTTATGAACATGTGACCATATTGATATTTTCTTGGACTCTAGTGGATATCTAAATATTGTACCTGTAAATTTGAACCTCCAGAAAATTGAAGTGTGTGAAAGATAAAAAAATTAGCAGTCTTTTATCTGAGCTGTCCCATACACGCATCCTAATTTAACCATGAGTCTCTCTCATTTACTTCCACCATGATGCACTGTATTTCTAGGAACCTAGCATATTGTATTTTTTTCTGTCTTTATTTCTTCATACTTCGAAAGAAATTTTTGTGCTGGGAGTTGGAGGCAAACATTGACACAAACCTGAAAAAGTATGTAGGTACTTGAGGAATACTGTATATTGCCCCCAACTTTGCTGCAGCTGGACATTTCAGAAGCTTGTCATGGAAGCATTTCATGGGGGGAAGTGTATGGAGGACGCATGGCATGTTTGTTGGCGGACTGTGGATTTCTTATGTTGTTGTGTATAAGCAAAGATATAATACTTTCTTTTTATAGGTATTGCATGTTTGTGTGTGAATATGTATATGTATGTGTATATATATACATATGAGAGCTGAATTTATGCTACACTATTGCAGAGTAAGTGTTGTAAGGTATAATTAGACAAGCTATCATTAAACTACTACTGAGTTATGTAGTTTAGGATTATACATAATTTCATTTTGGATTGAGGCCATTTCTCTCATGTGGTTTCCATATCTGTGATTTCTTGTTCTTCAAAATACAATTAAAGACTCAGCAGACATATACAGCTAATGACACAGAGAGAAATTCAATGTTTTAATGACTTGAAGTATAAAGCACCATCCATTTATTTCTTTACTAAAATATTATTTAATACTTAATCTGTGCTCATGAAATAACAAAGGTGCAACCACAAAAATACACAGCATCTGTGGTGAAGCTGAGCCTGAGATATTTAGGATCTTGTAAGTAAAGGGTGTGTTTAAAGGCTGCCCTTTGTGCATGAGCTAAAACTGCTGTTATGCCATGTCATAGCAAGAGACCATAGTGGGAGCGCTGGTTTCTTGTTGAGGGGCTGCTTGTAATTGTTTTGATGACTGAGGGATTTTGTGAGGTTCCCCTACTCCAAGGACTGTCCTTGTTTCTGCCCAGTCAGCTGTGGCTTAGGTTAAATTCCTGGACTGGTTTGGGTCATCTTCTTCAATACCATAGCTCAGGTTATAACAAAAGAGGAATTCTCAGGACATTGCTGGTGCCTGTGAGAGAAAGGGAAATGTGCCCTTATGGAAAAGTGTGGACAAAGAGTGATATAGCTAGAGAGGAGCAGCATTAAAGGGCCTGTGAGGAGGAAATGGAGAAATGTGGCCTCAAGGGAAGAGAGATGTTTTGGGTGTACATGAGCAGGTTGTGTGCTAGGAGCTTGATATTGTCTTTGGGGGATGACAGTAGAACTGCTGCGTTTGAATGATGCTTATTTTGCCACACCACAGCTGGACAGCTGTGGCTCTTTGGAATTAACCAGTTCAGCTGGACACCTGGAGAGGCTTTCAGAGAAAAGGCAGTGTCAAATGGATAGGTGACAGTGAACATTGCTTCCCTTCGCTTGTTATCAGGAAAAAATTCTGAACAAATGTAACTCACTATGTTTGTGTATATATGCTGTTCAATATGTACATATTTACATAAGCTGCAATCCTTTCGCATGCATGATTTCTGTGATAAAAGTATTTATTACTGCCTGGTGAAAATTTTATGTTCAGTTTAAATAAATGTTTTGTCAGAATTTCTGCAGTAGTGATCTTAGAAATAGGTTTGTTTTTTTTAAATTTACTTTTCTCTGTGGTTTAGTTAAAGGTTTAGTTAAAGACTTAAGAACAAATACCTGTTCTGCTATAAGAATAAAGAATGCTTTATTTGAACAAAGTGCATAAATTTTTCAGCTACTTACAAGCTTTCCCATCTCCTTACCATAGCAATAACTTTTTAGTGCTTACACAGTGCTTGACTTTTCCAGAAGCTCTTTGCACATATTTGTTAATTATTTTCCTGGGTTGGAAAAGTTGCACTGTGCAGACATGTGGGTAGGAGGAGTTGGGGACAGCCAGGCCAGCAGAGCGATGTGTCTTGCTACACCTCATAATTTCCAGTTGTAAAGATGATTGTCAAAGGTGCCAGCCACCTTTCATTGTCCTTCCCTCTTGATGGCTCTTATCTGGAAGAGTCCACCCTGCATATTGCTTAATGAATCTCACCTCTGGGAATGCACCATCGGGTCTTGCCTCATATATAATTTTAGGCACACTAAGATTTTCACTGGAAAACAATTAGTACTGCAATATTTTCATAGTGTGCCTCAAACTAGCAGTGATTAGAATTTGTGTGGTGCTTTCCAAACAGTGATCTTAAGGAGTCTAATGAAGTTGGCATTTCCCTATTTTGGAAATGTATAAAAAAATTAAAGGTCAGAGAAGCTGGAATTAGAAATAGCATATTGGACTTCTGGCAAATAGCTTCTCTTAAAGTGAATGAATAAGGTTGTCTTAGTATGGTAAACAGAAGTGCTTTGAATTATGAAAAAGAGTAAGATTACAGGAGTTAGGAGATGCAATATATTTCACATCCCACGCTTAAGTCAGAGAAAAGGAAAAGCCAATGCCCATGCATGTTGAATTGGGTTGACAGTAAAATGGTGAATGCCTAAGAACTTGTGTAGAAATTAATTGCTATTTAGTTTTCTTAATAGATTAATTAGCAATTAATTTATTGCTTAATAGTAAGTTAACTGAGTGGCCAAGTAAGTTAACTGAGTAGCAACAGCCAAAACTATTGTCAGACCACACCTATGCGTTGCAGTTGGCTTTGTGTTGCGTTTTTTGCTGTAGAGGAGGCAGCACAAATCTGTTTAAATCCCAGTTTTGTTACCAAGCACATTAACCTGTATTCTTCCTGGGCACTTGAGAAGCACTGAAATGCTTCTTTCCAGTGCTGTTTTTTCACTGGTACATCAAAACCAGGATTGCTGCTGCTACAGAGTCTTCTCACCTCCAGCTGCCAGTTACAGGTGTAGCTTTAGTGTCATGCTTCCCTGGGTTTGGTGAGGTGTGGTTATGATGTGTGCCCTGGGTTCCTACTGATCCTTCTGTGTTAGTTGCCTAGACTGCTTCTTGAAGGTTTGAGTGTCCTTTTTTTTTTTTTTTTTTGTGCATCATGCCCCATCATGTCCAAGGAGAGCAGGATGTCATTTCCAGTGATCCCACTTGGAGTTAGAAGGTTGAGTAGGAAAGGGAAGAAGTTGTCAAGAAAGGAGGAAATTCAGATGAAATAAGGGCAGGAGATTAATATTCAAATGAGTCACTTTTTTTTTTATCTGGTATTAGGTTTTTGTAGAAAAATGTCTGCTACAGATTAAGGAAATTGTATATTTGATATTGTCTGCTACTGATTCAGGAAATTTGTATAAACAAAAAATGGCATTAAAGGCTCCAGTCATCAGTATATTCTTCTTTGTAGAATTGAACACAAGTTTTGATTCATTCTGAATTCTGGCCTTTACAACTGGTAATGGCGTGGATATCTGCAATTCTTTGTACCCTCAAGAAATGAGAGCTGGGGACATAAATCATTGTGTTGTCAAGTACCTAACAGTGTGCTAAAATCCTGTGGAATTACAGATTTTGATCATTATGTGCAGCAAAATGATTACCTTTAAATGACAGTGAGATTTTTTTTTAATTGAAAAAGACAGCTCGACTCTAACACCACAATTAGCACAGATTATCTTCAGCATTTGTCTGTTTGTGCTTTTACTTCAAGGGGCACTTAAGGATGGATGAATATTTGTTAGAGGCACCTTGTTGTAACCAGCTGGAAAGTTAACATATACATACACAAGTTAGTTGTAGATAAAAGCTTTGCTGTAGAAAAAACTTTGCTTTTTAGATCTTAGTTTTAGTACTCCTCTTTGCTTAATGGTGCTCTCCAGTTCTTTTCAAGTCCTCTCCATTTTTGTCTATAGCTTTCTCTATGATAGTGCATCCTAATATTTAGGAAATTTTTTTTTTGGTAAAAAGGTAAAGCAGCTAATAATTTTTTTTTAAAGATTGATCTCAATAGGTGTAATTAAGCACCCAGTTTGTCACCTCAGTAGGCAGCAATTCTACTCTTGTCCTAGTATCTTGTTGCGCTGTGTCTGGTCACACTTGGTTAACGTGTTATCTGAACATTTTATCTGATCTGAGCAGTGGTGAAGTTCTTAGGTTGATCTTTGAATTACTAAATTAATGCATTGCTTATATGAATATAAGCAATGCAGTGTTGCACATAGGCCTGTACTTTGAGTCTTAACTCAGAGGAATAACTCTGCTTTGTTTTCTGTCTACTTATACTGGAAGACTTACCTTTGGAACATAGAATTTTCTTTTTCTTTTTTTTTGGCAGCTGAGGTTCTTTCAAGAATGGTAAATCCTGTGATCAGAGAAGGATTTCTGAAGTTTTTTTAAATGTGAGGTTCTAATCGTTGCTTATTAAGAAGGTTGAATTTCCATGTTAACTAGAAGGAATTAAAAAAAAAAGCTTTATGCTGAAATCTCTTATTTGCAATCCTAAGCTTTTTAATTATCTGAATATCATATCTGATTTGTTTGTACAATTTTTTAGAAAATTATCAGAATAGTGTTGTGGATGGTAGCCCTAGAAGCTCAACAGAAGTTAAAACATCTCTGCAGCCTAAAAATACACACCCTGGGATGTAGATAGAGTATCACATATCTCAAAACACAGGCTTGGCCTATTGCATATATAAATTATGTTATGATTTCCAGTATCAAAGTAGGAACGATGTTTTTGATCAGTGGTCAACCGGGGCTGCTTGGAACACCTCAGGTCATGGGAGAACTGATAATGCGTACAATTTTGTCTCAAATTTAGACTGTTATGAGCCTGCAGTAACTCTGCCAAGGACAGTAGGGTTATTCTGTGTTTATGTCCAAATAGATGATTATCCAATTAGTTCAGTAGAAGAAAGACTAGAAACCACTGAACTGAAAGATGTTTGGCTTTATCAAGGATGTTGATATTCATGGTTAAATACTAAAATATAAATGAACATAATAAAGCAAAGAGTGATAAGAACAGCCTGTTTCTTCTGGCCATGTGGATGTTACTAAGGCCTTAATGGTGAGAGAATTGTTTTGCATCTGTATTGGGACATGCCTTGTGGAAGCATTGAGCATAAACACTGCATACCCAAGCAATTTTGGCAATTTAAATCATGGGATGTTTTCTAGCAGGAAATGTCATTGCATACTGCCTGCTTGAGGTCAGTGAGTTAAATATTGGAGTTGGATTCTAACAGGGCTGGATAATTTAATAACCTGTAACAGCATTAGCAGTTAGGCATGCAAAGATAAAGGTTATCATGCTTTGCTCTGTAAGCTGATTGCAGTGGGACCTGTGGGGTCTCTTCCCTTCTCTGCTCGCTTCAGGGCAGTGCAAGAGCTGCTCTCTTAAGACTCAAATCACCTTTGTAAAAAGAGAAACAGTAGACTTATAAATTCAGTGATCTCAGCTTATACAGTGGGTGTGGCATCGCTCTGTCTATTCCAATAAGATGCTTGAAAAGCAGAGATGTTACAGGAGGGTTGGCACAGCACCACAGAGAGATAAAGTGCTCTGCCTCACTAATGCCCAAAATGTTATTTAGGGCAAAGGAATAGGAGCAGCTTTGTATAAGTTAGAGAATTTACAAGTGGATTAAGAACTCTTCATCTCCATGTCAGTACAGATGGATACCTTGACAGAGGGAATCTGGTAAGCTGTTGGGGAAAAATGTGCAGAACTGCCATACTGAGACTATTAGCTAATCAGAGCTGAACAGCTTTAATCTGTTTACTGCTGAAAAAGTACACACAAGGAAACATAGAATAAAAATTGAACTTTAAAGTGAGTAAAAAGTTTCTTGTTTGTTGATTTGTCATACTTTTTAAATAAAATTTGCAGTCAATTAGTGATGTGAGAGGAGGCAGGGTACCTGCCCCTGACAGTCAGATTTGGAGTAAACCCCTTCTGCTTCTTAGTATCTGCTTATTCAGGACTGGCTGCAAGCATGTTCTCTGTTAATCTGGACTTTATGAAAGAATGTTGTGCGGAAGGTACCAAGTTCTTTGGAGATTAATTGATGCTAAAACACACTGATCCAGCAGCTGAGTATGTGCTGAAATGTGTTATACTCTTAGAACCAGTCTGGGCATGAAGAAGCTTTGATTATAGTTAGGTTTTTAGCAGTTAGGGGGGAACTGTTGGCCTAAAATATAGCTACCTTGTATTGCAAAATATTTGTTCTCATAGTCTGCTCCCCTCTTTATGTATATTGCTACTATTTTCCCCTCACATCTTGCTGGAAGTTTGCTTCCTTCTTTATATTTCGTTTTTTCTTCCAAATTTCTGTATTTAATGGGATGATGAATGAATATTGGAAGTGTTAAATTATTGTTTACTGTCTACTGACCTTGCAGTAAACTCCAATATGGGCTTTTTACTAAACCAGATGAAAACTATAATCAAAAAAACCTAACTGTATTCTGTCTCAAGTCATTTAGAGTTGAACTTTATCCCTCATTGCATATTTAACTGGAGAATTGGAACCTGCCTAGGCTGAGATGCTTTGTTGAAGTCAATACTCTAACATGTGTGGGCTATTGCTCTCCAGCACATCTGTCTTAATCATTTGGTGCATTGGGATACAGGCCTACCTAACATTACTCACTGTCCTGATCAACAGATACTTCCAGGAGACTTGGTGTGTGAGTAAGATAAGCTTTAACGCTGTGCACATTTAATGGATAAGTGAAAATCAAATGCATAGGTTTTTCTTGTTTGATTTTGTAGAAGCCTGGTTAGAGCATTGCAGAGGGACTTAGGGTTTTCCCCCCTTTCCACCTTTTTTTGATCTTGTAGTCAAAAAAAAAAAAAAAAGAGCTGGGATGTGCAGATGTCTTAAGCTTGCCAGTAACAGGAATTCCCTCCCCCTTTTTCAACCTTAAGCTGCAGAGCAAAAAACAATCCCCTCATCTAATTGAGTACCTAACTCCTTTTTCATGCTGGTGGTGGTTACTGTAATTCTCACGTTCTGAAATTGGTCTAGCGGTCTGTTAGGGGACACAGTAAATGACTTCTTATATAGCTGTGATTGATCTCTCAGAGAGCAGGTAGTTTGTCTGGTGCCAATGAGAAATGTCAGTAACAATGCACAGAAATCAGCATTTCAGCAAGGATTTTTACCCAAGTCTTTGAAATTGCAGAGACCTTTTAAATCTGATGGCTTAGATTAGAGGCATAGGAGACAGAAGGGAAGCTTGATTTTGAGTGTGACTGCGTTACTAAACACCAATTCTCTGATAATATAAATATTTGCTCTTTTATTCCCTTTAATTAGTGAGAACTAGTTAGAAATAATGATTTAAAAAGCTGCTTTAAAAATTGAAAAGTATTTCATGTTTCTTCTGCCTTCTCAGGAAGGGAGAAACTGACTTATCCAGGAATAGTGAAGTTACTCTACCTAAAGTATAGCGTAGCTTTGGAAAGAGCCAAAGACAGGTGTATTTATATTTATGAAGGTGCAACTTCTAAGCATGCATCTTTTGCTATTGCAGCTATGATATTAATGTTGGAAAAATACTAAGTAGATGTTCTGTTAATTATTGCAATAGGTGATGGCATTCTCTTTGTGTATGCCAAACCTTCTTCCATAAAGAAGACTAAGTCCAGTGTTTTAGATGAAGACTTGTGCAGGAGAAGCCCATCAGCAGTTTATTTAGAATTTGGTAAGCTTCCCATGTGAATTTTCCCTTGGAAATTATATTGATGGGAAATGGGCAAGAAGGTTTTCATCTCTTCTAACCTGACCAGAGGTTAAAATGCCTGCCTGGTTGTCTCACTTGGAAGCAGCCTAGTGTTTGAACAGTAAAACCTGTAATGCTGTTTAGAGTTCATTGCCAGAAGAAAGACTGACTGCCTTGTAGTGGTTCGTATGATATGTGAATTTAGCATGCAGGAATTACACTTGCGGAGAAACAAATTGGCTTCTTTAAATGGGTACAGCTGGCAGAATTGCTAGTCAACATGCAGTTGACAGTATGAACATGGTTTTGAAAACTCTTGGTTAGCTTGTGCTTCAGGTGAGATAAAGATAAGACACCAACTCTTTTCCTTTTCTTTTCCTCCTAAAGTGTCTGTTGTTATGTTTTTCTTGAAAATAAACTCAAAAAAATGAAATTAAATAGTTGCTCAAAAATTGGCATGAAGTTCATTGTGTGTCATTTACACAGAAACAGCCCTCGAATGGAAACCTTACAATTTTCTACCAAGGAATTTTATTTCCTTGTATTTCTGAAGTTGTTAATTTAAATGTTTTGGCAGTAGCAATGTTTCATTTTAAAAACCTTACTGGGAATACTTTGTGTGGGCAACAATTCCAAACTTTTATGCAAGGGACTGGATTTCATTACATTTTTGCAAATTGGATTTTTTTGTTGTTTTATTTACATTTTAGAGTTTGTTTTAGTTTTTCCTATTGATTAAGAGCAGATGGTTAGCTTAATGCCGACTAAGCTTAATATGGCCAAACAGGTTAATTTTCTGGGTTTAATCCTCTAATATGCATCAGGAAAACTTTGGAGTATTTTCTGCTACCTTCAAAATATGGTGGGCCATATTTCTAAGATTTCTGAGGTCATCTCTGCATAGCATTGCATTGTAGATAATAAATAATTTGACGTTAGTTGAACAGCCTCCTGGAGGTGATGTCTTCTCCATAACCCTTCCTAATCTCTCATGTCAGTAAATACAGGCTCTGAGCTTGCACCTCTCTGAGGCTGTGGTGCTTGATGACAGCGTTATCACAGCCAGGACAGCAGTGGCAGTGAACTTGCTGGTGGTGTTTTAGCTCTATTGAACGAAGATCAAGTGATTTCAGACAGAAAGTTTGTGGAGAAGAGGGGGCTGCTTGTCACCTTTGCTGCATGTTTGGGTTGGTGTGAAGTGAGGAACAGGTGAGAATGGTATTTCTGCTGATGGTACTGGTGAGAGATGAGTGTACATAGTATAAAACTTACCCTGGGTTACCTGCTTGGAGAAGAAGGCAGGGTTTTATGTGACAGCTGCTGTTTCGGCTTACAAGCCAATGAGTGAACTGGTCCTGTGAGTTATTACAGTGTTACAGAGCACAATTGTGTATCTGCAATTGCCACAGGTCCTGTTAGCACTGGTATCAGTGGGGATGCAACACTAGTTGGTTTCTTCTTCAGGGAAAGTGAGATGTGACATAGGGGTTTATGTTTTCAGGATGTGTCTTCAGCTTTGCAAATCAAGCAGTAAGTAGTTGTATTTCAGAATGTGCTTTGATTTTCAAGATGTGCATTTTTGAAGGGAAGAAGCATCCAGATCTTCTAACTTCAGCCACATAGCTGAGATCGTTATATTAGAATTCTGTTCTTCCTCTGTAGTCAGTGGACACTGAGAGACTTCTTGATAAAGCAGTTCAGAACATCTAAACTGGATTACTTCCTTGATTTGTTCCATTATGGAGCCCACCGTTCTTCACAGAGGAAACTCAGGGAAGCTAAAGTCATTATATACTCTCTCATGTCAGGTATGGTAGAACTCCTCTACCCAGCTTCATTAATATTTGCATTACATGGTGGAAAAACACCTGAAATTTGGTATCATTCCTATACATTTTTCCATAAAAGATTGGTGATAATGAGCAAATATTGCAATTACTATGAAGCGGTATTTTCAAAATGTGTTATATATTGTCTTGGAAAGTAACAAACTCTAGATGTTTTCAAACATCTAATTCAAGATGGGATAATAACATATTGTGGCACATGCTTGGAAATATTTATTCCAACAACAGGGGACAAAAAGAACTTAGTCAATTGTAATGAATGTGTGATTATATCTCTGCAAAAATAGTCTCAATGCTGTCTGGGCCCTGTGCATTTCAGTTCTGGATGTTTTGCAAATGAGAAGGAGTTACAGTCAGAGATACTTTCAAAAGTATTATACATATGCTTGGAGGTTTATATAAAGTATATTTTATATACTTTATATAAAGTAATTATTTGACTGACTTTGAGTAAAACTTCTTTGTGTGTGGAGTTATCTGTCTTGCTAATACATTAAAATGGTAACAATTACAGTGTGCAGAAGTACTGCTTTTGGATCTCCATTACTGACCTGCCGGATTGGCACAGAATTGCAGGAATAATTGTGAGCAGTCAGGCTTTCTCCATGACTGACAGTTAAGCAGATTCTTGAGTAGCTTGGTGAGAGCTGCAAAGGATCACTTTGTGTACTTGAAGTTAATCATTGGCAAAGTGCTTCCTTGGATCAGGATTAGCAGTTCACTTCCTCAAGGAATCCCATCTGTATTTACCATAATCTATTTTTCAGATTTGCTATAATTTTCAATTCAAGGAGGACTTGCTTTGGTGTTTCATTTGGTTTTTTTTGTTGTGGCTTTTTTGTGCTTTTTTTTGTTTGTTTGTTTTCAAGAAGAAAAATCTGAAATAATTTTTTAGCAGATGCCTGGCAATAAGGTGACTTCTATCACGTCTGTGTTCCTTAAAGTACAAGCAACAAGTTCCTAGTCCTAGGCGCTTGCAGCCTGATAGGAGGCCATGGGAACCAGGGAGGCAGTGTTCATTTAGCCAGGCCTGGGAAAGGAGCCCAAAGGTTGCTGCAGTGAGATCATAAAGTTGCTCAATTTATGAATATTTGCATCTTGATTCAGTTCCTTTGGTGTGAGAAATGAGTTTCTCACTCAGCTGAAATAAAAAAATACTGAAATGCAAAAATACGTTCTTGGAACTTCTTGCTTCAGTAATTTTCATATGAAATAAGACATGTTAAAAATTAGTCCCAGGTTGACGGTGTTTATACTGTCTGTTGTTCCTGTCTCTTGCAGTAGCATATTCTTAGTGCTCTGGATTAAACAGGGTGTTTTCATGCAAAAGAAATGTGCCATGGTGAGCAGCAGAATGGCCAAAGACACTGGCTGACATTAGAGAACAGTGTTAAATGAGAAAATGTTTAGAGTGATGTTGTTGGTTTGAAATATGTATGCGTATTGCTTTATAATCCCATAATGAAAATAAAATCAAACATATAAATCTGACAGTGCTACATTCAGTTGACAAGTCTGGCTTGTCAGAAAGGACATAAACCAGAAAAATATTTTAATGAACTATAACTCTTTCCTGGGAATATTTGGGTTTACAGTAGAGGGAAACATAAATAAAATAGTCTTGGAATAATTTATATGATGCTAGGCTAGTGAGTGCAATGGACTTGCAAGGTCTCATCCCTTTGGAGAATAATACATATATATATATATATATATATATATTTGGAGATAAAAATACAGTATCTCAATGACTGAATTTAAGAGCTGTTCCATTGCCAGAAGCCCAGGTCTGCAAATTTAGGGAATTCAAATGAAGAAAACTACTTTCTGACTTAGAAGATTGAATTAATTACAGACTGCACAGGCTTTGGCAGTATTCCCTGCATCCTTCCAGTCCATGAAATAACTTGACACCAACAAAATGAGGTGCATGACAGTGGAAAATGGCCTGAGAGCTCAGAGTGCAGCATGGCAGTGACTTGTAGCATGCTCAGAGCTGATGGGAGAGCCCTGCAGTGGGAGTGGGGCTCACCTGGCCCTCAGTGCCCAAGGAGGCACCAATTCCCCTGCCAGCTCAGTACAGCCTTTGCTTGGCTCCATTTAGGGCTCAGCTCCAGCTGCTGTGTCTTCTGTGCACTGCTTCCCACACAGTCATAACAGCAGATCTTAAAAGGTCACAAAACCATGGGTTTTATAAAATGACTTGATGACACAGTCTGTTACATGGAAATATGAAACAGGGTACAAGTTTGGGTTGTAGTGGTGTCTTTTTGCAGAATGTTTTGATGGAATCTGTTTTTTTTTTTTGACAAAATGTTTTATGGATATTTTCATCTGTTATTTGAAATTAAATTACTGTAGGTGAAAATGAAAAACAGTTGTAATAGAAGTGAAGGCAGACTAGCAGTCATCTCTGTCTTCAGGTTTAAGACACTAGTATTTTCTTGGAAACAGGTATTTTCTGCAAATAATTACATTTTGACTTCAAAACTCATTACCTTGATTAAGTGGAAAATTTTATCCCACATGTGGACTATTCTTTTCTGTTCATTATTTGCAAATGTAGTCAGTCCATATAAGATTCAGTCATATGCTTCCTATTTTATGCCAGTCTCTGAAGACAGAACAGGGAACGACAGGGCTAATTATAATCTGTCATGCTTAGTCATCCACATACACTTCTGTTTTCAAGGGTGAAAGTCAAACTGTTGTATGTGCATCTCATTACAGTCAATAAAGGTATATTTTTCTTGGAAATATTAAATATGTGAATTTTAAAAAATATTTTTAACAATCACAAGTAAAATGAATTGGAAAATCACTCAAGTTTCTCACTTGATTCTGTCTGTGGCAACTCTAAAAGCAAAAAGTAGGAGGATGAAAAGAATACAAGCTTTTTTTACTGCTTTTAGTTTGAAGATCACAGTTTTGAAAAGCTGGTGTCTCTTTTCAAGTGAGCCTTATTTTTTTTAATAAGATTGTGACAATTTTTAAGAAAGCATAATATTTTTATTGTATTATAGATTAGCTGTCAATAAGACTTTGGAATGCCCAGTTGACTGTGACTATTCATTGGTAGAGATATTGCTTGCCTATGAAGTTGATGATTAGCAGAATTAATTACATCTAATTGGGTGATCATATCCTAGTGCTGTGTCTTGAGTTCCGCACATTTTTACAAGCTGCCGAACAAGTGTTTGCTCTCTTATGGGAGTTTTTAAATCCTTTTCTCCTCTGTGTGAATATGCTGTGTAAAGCCTCTGGACTGTACCGCAGAGAGACAGGCAGTGAGATGAGTCCAGCCTCTACAAGCACATTTCTCAGTGCAGTGCAGGACCAGACCTTCCCAGAGCAATAGCTAGATTCTGATAAAGCCTGAATTATACTCAGTGTGAATGTTTTTACCCTGAGGGCGTGTGTCCCCTGCTTGAAGTGGTGTATCAGATCACATCTCTGAGCATATGTAGCCACTGTTGAGATTGAGAGAATTTAAAATGCAATTGAAAGTGATGTGTAATCCCCTTACTGGAATTAATTCTGACTTTTTTTTCCTCTCATATTCATTTAGTTTAAAGCTCTGTCTATTAAATTAAGTTGCCTTTTCTTCAATGCATTCTTTCTCAGCTTCTCAAGAAAATGAGGGAAAACTGAATGTCATGTTATGACCTTTCTAGATTTCTGTTTAGTGCTCCCAATCAATCACAAAGATGTACATGTTCTATCAAATCCGTATTTAACATGCAGTCTGAACACAGAGATGCAATGGTGAAACGGTGCAGAATCAATAAAAATCAGCTCCAGGCTTTGCTGTTTAGCTGCATTGTGTTTCAGCACTGCAGGGAGAGAAAGCTCAGGTCCTGCCTTTCAGAGGAGAGGCACTGCTAGCATGGGAGCTGTTAAAACGTTCCTCCTGCAGAGCCCAGCTTGTGTTAAATGTTCTGTTCATTCCCTGTAACTCCAAACCCATTCTTTTGGAGGGTTCTTTCCCGCTCAAGAAGCATTTGTATCAAGGGATGTCAGTTCTGTTTGGAACAGCACAGGGAGGTGTGGGGGTTGATGGAATGTATCTAATGACACAAATTTTATAGCCAGTTGGTGGGAACACCAGGCTTCTCAAACATCACTCTGATATGTTTATGTCACTGAAATTTCTTGACACTCTTGAAATGTGTTTGTTTGAAAGCAGGATCTTCCAATTCCTGCAATTCTTTGGTGGGGTTAAACTGGCTCTCAGTTTCCAGCTTGACAAAAAATGCCATTGTGACAGGCGCTTTAGTCACGGGGCTATTAACCCCCCTTGGAAAGAAGGTGAATGTTGAAATTAAAGGCACTGTCACAGTAGATGCAGCTTTTCTATACAAAGAAAGAGTCTCAGAGGTGGAGTATAGTTCATTTGCTATTTAAAATACTAGTTTTAATTGATACATTCTTTTAGAGGCGTTCATGGGCCTTATTTCAGTATTCTGACAGCTGGTGTCTTCCTGCCTTCCCTGTTCAGAGGGAAATAGCTTAATGTATAATAAATTTATGTCTTCTTACATCTTGAAAAAGGAACTCGTAAGTAAGACTGAACATGCCTAAAGAAAAAGTTACAAGAATTTTACCTTTTAATGCAAACCTTGCATAGATTTAGAGTTAAAAAAAGGGAAAGAATGATATGGGAAAAAAAAAATTGGAATGCATTTAAGAGATGGTCATAGGACTTGGAATTGGCCTTTTTTTGGTTCTGTTGTTCTAATTTATTGAAATCAGTGTGAAAAAAAGTATTCAAACCAGTAAGTGTAAATATAAACAGTAAATAAACTGATTATCCTTACAAGTTCAGTAAAACTGTAAAGACGTTTTATTAAAACTTATTACTTCTGTTAGTAGCAATAGAACAGGAAGAGAGAGATGTATCCTCAGGATATTTTTCCTGCAATTCTGTAGCCTTTTTTTGCCTTGCTTTTAACAGTAATGTGATAAAAGCTTCCAGAAATCTGTTTGACACAGACCTTTCTTGTGCCATCTTCCTACTATCCCCAGCATTGGCCAAGGGGAGCTGAAGCTTTCACAAGAGCAGGTTCTTTTCCCCATACTTTCTCTGGCAAATAGCCTTCAAAATATAGCCTTTATTTCTGCTTTAGACCCAGAGCCAGCACATAACTTGTCAAATGCATCTCTTACCAAAGTGCAGTGGAAGGTTGAGAAGGAAGGAGTTGTATTTTAGAATATATGTAAGAAAATGTTGCTTTTCTTTGTGGTGCCTCTTTTTCTCTAGAGAACTGATTTTCCTGGAGCACAAAAGTGTTTGTTTTGGAAAACTACCAGGTATTATGTAATATACCAGTTTCTTTATCTCTTTTGATTAGTGGAAGCTGCTGTTGCAAGATACAAAAATGAATGCTGTGGACAGCTTAAAATTAGACGCCATAGAGGAATTAATTTCCCTAAAAGCTTTCCAGAAATATAATTTTTCTATTAAATTAAATCTAGCATTAGACAATATATATTTCTTTCATTCAAATCCTGGGAGTGGAAATGCTCTGGACAGTTCTTTAGTCTCCTCCCACAGAGGAAGCATGAGAAATGAGGCACAAAATCAGTCTTGGAAGGTAGAAATTTGTCCTGCGTTCATCCCTAAAATATAGAAGGTGTGTAATAATTATCACAAAGCCTCATACATTTGTCATTAATGCTGCATTTAAGGGGATCCAGACTGTTCTCTTGAGAGGTGGCATGAGCAGATACTGGCCTAAATAGGAAATGATGTGGAAATTTGTGAAGTCTTGCCCTTCCCCCTCCTTGGAACTGGTCAGAGTGCTCTTGAGGGTGCAAGGTGAATGTAGGATAAGATTTGACAGCAGCTCAGATTAGGGTCCTTGAGAAGTAGGAGGATATGCATGTCCTAGGTTTGGCTGGTGCTGGCTGCACAGTTATTGCACCTGGAACACTATTAGTGGTGACAGAGCAGCCTTCCTGTGTGCAGAGGAGTTCTCTTTGCAAAGCAGCGTAGAATAGCTTGCAAAAATCTCTCTGCTGCAGAGAGATGTGAAGGAGAAGAAAGGTCTTTGTGCAGCCTTATGGTTACAGGAAGGAGATGGTGAGAGCAGTGTGAAAGCTTCCTGTAAAAATTAGGAAACATGTAAAGGTTAAAATGTTATCCTTTACTCATCTCACAGGAGAACAAATTTTAGCCACTCATTCTGAAAGGAAGGAAGGAATAATTTGTTTGAAACTCTGCGGAAATGGTAGAGTTCCCTTACATGTACACAGGTGTTTCCTGGATAGAATGGGATCTATCCATATATTAGTGTATAGTTTTGCATATATTTGGGCATTCTCTGGGGCCAAATAGAAAATTGAGCTGTTCTTGGGCTTGAAGGTGGAAAAGTAATGATCACCTTTTCAGCTATAGCATGCACTGTGCTGAACATTATTATTATAACACTAGCATTATTTGTTTTGTTACAAAACTTTCTTTGTCAGTGGGTTAAGATGGAGCAGGATGCTTTCTATAAGGGTAGCAAATTAGGAACAAAGAATATTGATGGTTAGTGCTTTTGACAAAGCCTTAGTTACGTCAACCCCTAGAGGATCAGGGTGAATAAACCATTTGAGACATGTTGTAAAATTAAACTGTGCAACAGTATAAGAAGACAGTGTACTGCCACTTCATTTTTGACTATTGGACATTATAACATGTTGCAGCCTTGTTTAGAATTAGTTAAATTCCTCAGATGTCCATGCTGCCACCAGAAGGGTATTCCTGCCATTGTTTTGTCCCAGGCCTTAGCATTCATTGTGTGGCTGTTCTTCATCACAGCAGCATCATAATTAAGCTGGTGGAGAAATCACTCTGCTTGTGTCTGATTAGATTTCAGTGGTTAAATTCTCTAATTTGATTTATTCTGTGCTCTAACTGCACCCATCCCTGGAGGAATGGGTGATGGTGCAGTGAGACCTAGCTGAGAGGAAGCCAGAGCTTATTTGCAATGGTCGGATGGGTTGAAGTGTTCCTCAGCTATTTGTGGGGTGATTTGACGGGTCTGAAAGCAAACAAAAAGCAAAATAAATGGTGTATTTTGTTTTTACTTTAAGAAAGGAAGTAATTAAAAAGGAGAAAAATGAAGAAAAATTATTAATGCATTTCTTTCAATACTGAAAACAAAGATGAAATTTGTAGTGCTAGATTTGATCTGCAATTACTATCCTTTTACTTTCTGAATATTGCTGGGGCACACATAGTTAGGATGGGGAGCTGTGTTGATGGAAAGCAGCATGTCCTGACTGCAATGTGACAGCCAGGAGGAATTTCCAACTGCTGCCAAATGTGCTGGTGCGACAGCCAAGTAGCTGAATTGCTTAGGATGCAGGTTGCACCTCCTGCCCCAGATGTTCTGAGTCCCTCTGCAATTCAGACTGGACTGCACTTCTGAGTGTTGATGTTTACACCCCCTCCCTCCGCTGGCCTTGTGTCAAGGATTACTGCAGAGGAATGTGAAGCTCCATGGGAATTTCCTTTTTTAACACCTAAGGGCTTGTCTGACTTGTGCTTTTGTGTTTTAGGGCATTGCCAAGTGCATGACTGTTCTGTGTGGCCAGTGCATTGCTGACAGGTAGAATTCCCATTGCTTAGTTTGAGGATTCTTCCCACAACTCAGTGAAGTTTTGTAAAATGTATTTAACACTTGCTGAACAAGTCCTTGAGCCAGCTCTTATATTTTTTTCCAGTTAATGTGGTACTTTGCAAAGCACAGCTGCATTGTCCATCTGATATGTATTCTGTATCTTTTCCTGTCTGTACATATTTGAAAAGGGTTTTGCTAATTACAGTTCAGTAGTTCAGACTTATTGCATGTTGAGATCAATCTGATTAAATTCTCAGAGTGTGCATTAAGCTTGGTGGTAGTGCTTATGAATTTTTTTTCATTGAAATTGCTACCTCTTGTTTCATCCATGCAAATGCTTTCTCTCTGAAACACAGCTGCATTATGATTTTCTATGATTAATGTTAATTGATAAATGATAGTTGGAGTCTCTTGTTTTGACCTTATTAGAGATTCCAAATTAAAACTAAGAAAGCATGTTCCTGAATGCATGAATGGTACAAGGAATGAGGAAAAATAGCTTTTGGAAAACATGTAAAAGACTGCACAAATGGATAGGCAAAACTCTTACCATCATTTTTTCAGCACATGAATGATTCTTACATTAATCACTAAAGCGAGCACTAAAGGGACTCCTTTTCTAAGAGATTCAAGTGATACACTTAACAATATGTATTTCCTGTTCATTGGTGTATGAAAAAAATCTTAGTTTCCAGCTTTTGTGAATATATCTAGGAAGGAGGTGATTTATCCTCCTGCTGCATGCAGTTTTATTGTAACTGAGAGCTGCAGCTGCCATATAAATTCAGCAAACAAAAATCTCTTAAGGTTAAAAGCAGTTTACATCTTTGGAAATACAGCAGTTCCTGAATTAGGAGAAGTCTAGGAGTGATTCTAGAGAGGAGATCTCAAAATCATAACACTTTAGTGAGAAGTGGGATCTTTCTGATGTAGATTTTTGATTGTGTTCTATGTAGCTAATATGCATAACTTCATTTTGACAGGATGATGTAGCTGATGAATGTCAGGTCCATCCTGTCTCCCAGCCAGATCTTTTTACATGATCATTGCTTTAGGAAACTTGTAGTGGGAGAACAGTTGCAACATGATGAATTTGAAGACTTAAAAAATTATATAGCCGCTGTCAATCCAGTTGTGATTTGTTGTCACTGCAAGTTCTGCTGGGTTAGTGTAAAGGTGTATTTTGACACCACCTTTATTTAGGAAGGTAGGAAGGTACATTTGTACATATATATATACGCTATACATGCATATATCTATATATACAAACTATTTATATATATACACTATATATCTGTATACACCATATATCTATATCTATCTATCTATCTATCTATATATATGTAAAAACTCTCCTGGTGCCAGACTCTTCTGCTGATTTAACTTACTTTAATGTCATTATTCATTAGAACCAATTTCATGGTATCATGTACAGTAAGTGATACTTTGTACTGAGAAGTGGAAAGAGTAAGGATTGTTTTCTGTTTTGTTAATGTGTGTACAGTAAGCACAGTTTTGCTAATCTCAGTATCGATCTATGTGCATGTGTCAAATTTAAGATTACCATTTCTGTTACATGAACACTTATTACTCTGCCTATTGGAGTCTGTTGACTTAAGAGCGTCATTGTGTATAAAAACATCATACGACCCTTTCCACTTAATTTTCAGATTTTTTGCTGCCTTTTGGTAAACATCCTTGCAGTAAAAAGGGAACTTTATCCCAGCCTGTGTCACAGCAATGCTGTTTTCAGTTTAATAGGACTGCACTTACTACACATGTTTAGAATGTAATGAGTATGTTTTTATGAATGTTGACAGTGTTCGTGTATTGTAAAATGAGCATTTTGTATTTTGAAGATTGGATAAGAGGATTGGTAGGTTTTAAGAATGAAGTGGGCTGATTTCTGTTACCATTTGGTGCAGCAGTGTAGCTTATACTTCTTTAGGCTTCTTGCATCATTGTATGTCTGCCTGTCCTCTTTTCATTTATTGTAGAATGCCCTTCTTTCAAAAATGCCCAAGTCAAATAAAAAAAAAGTCTACTGGGCTGTTACACAGCTGGGACTTTCACCTAATTATTGATCTTGATTTCTAGATGTTTTAGTCCTTGAAAGCTATAGAAGTTGTACTGAGTACTAAAAGGCTGAGATCTGAAATCTATTTGATGTTGAATTTGGAGGCTTAATTATAAAATAAATGACAAAAATAGCTAGTCAAGAATTATTGCTTTGTTATATGGCAGACTAAAATGAACCAGGAAAAATTGTTTTATTATGACAGAAAAACCAATATTTTATTTATTTTAACTTTTATATTTTATTGTGATTCTTGGCCTCATTTGAGTAGAAACAAAAGACTTAAGGTTCCCAGAGTTTGCAGGAAAAAAGATGGGACTGTTGATACTTTTCCTGCAGGTGTCCTGATTTGACTTTTGTGACATAGGTGACTCTGGGATCACTCACTTTGGTGGGACAGCTTTCTTTCTTTTCTCCTGCTGAGTGCGTGTTTGTGTTTGCTACAGAATGGAATTGGTTTGACCAGAGAGCCTGCTTCAGAGGGTCCCAGGATCATGGCACCCTGCCAATGAGACGCTGCCTGGAGAGCAGGCCTTGGTTCACATCTCTGCTCAGAATCATGCAGAGAGGCAAGCTGTTCTCTTCTCTGTCCATGGCAGCTGGATTGGATCCTTGTTCTTGGAAGGCAGTTGTAACCTTGCCAAGGGCCAGCTGGTCCTTCACCCTGTCCTAGCACCTCTCTGCCTGCCTGCCTGCCTCCTTCAGTCACCTGATCAGTTATACCTGCAGGATGGCTGCACCCACCAGGGGAGATGCTGTGCGAAAAGCAAGAGGGAAGGGGTGGGAAGCTCATCACAGACCATGGGTGAATTTTTATTGGTGTTGAAGAAGGTGGAAAATCTGTGAGTGAGCAGTGCTTCCTGTTTTCCCTGCGAGGCAGTGGACAAGTTTTTAAAAAAGGAATATTGATCAGATTTTATTTTTAAGAATTACAACCTCCACAGCAATGCAGTTGTTGGTTTAAAAATTGTGCCCAGAAGACCACTAAGAATATGGAATTAAAGGGCATATGAATGAAAGACTAATTAAAATGATTGGGCTATGAGGATATGGGTTTGGGGTGAAGAGGAAGGAATGGATATATGTGGCAAGTGAACAAGGAGGAGGTGGATGATATGACATTATGGAGTAAGGTTACACTGTTTTAAAAATGTTTTAATGCAGTTTTAGTGATGCCTTTCATGTCCCTAAAATTGATCAAATTACTGTGCCATTTAGAAAATGAATCAGGCTTCATTTCTTTGGTCTAATCTGCCCAGATGTAGAAGTGCAGTGTTCAGTTAAATTAGTGCCAGCTCCATGTAAGTTCTGGGGTCTGTGCACAGACAGCTGAAATGAGGCAGACTGAAGATAGCTTAGTTTCCAAAAATAGAAAGAGGAAACCAAAATTCTGCCTCTGTACTTGTCTTAGCAGTAAGGGTTTTTTCCCCTGTCTCTCAAAGGTCTTTGTCTCTTCTGATATTCCTCACTCTCTTCTTTGGAAGCTCACTTTAATCTACAAAACTTATTTTCCCTTATCTTTTCCCTAGTCCTTTTCCTCAGGGTTCTTGTAAGATTCTTAGCTGCAGCCTTTCTTGCTAACTCTGCTGGTTTTTTACCTGCTGACTTGTGACTGATGACTGTGCTTCTGATGCTTACTCTTCAATTTCTGCAAACCTATCTGGCACCACCCAGAAGAGCCTTTGAATGTCTGCAGCTGAAACCTGCATGAACAGTTCTTAACCTGTTTGCCTTAGGGTGGCCATAAGGAGAACAGTGCTTGTGGATCTTGCTTGAGGAATGCTGTCTTTCATTGTAAAAAACCTCTAAGAAATGAAGAGTGTGAACCAGAAATGTAGCAGCATAATTTCCCATGTCTTGCTTCTTCATTTACTTATATATTTAAAATTGTATTTAAATTTAAAACTGATTCTAGGAACTTTTTCCCATGACTATTGTTTAGATTCCAATTTATTTACTTCTTCATATACTATCCTATTCTGCTGAATTTTGTAGTAAATCCTATAACAGTCTACATAGGAGATAAGGCCATGTAGTTCAAAAGTTATTTCCTTGTCTCACAAGAACTTTTAACTTGAATGAGTATCATATGACACTATTTACTATTACTGTTTCACTTTTACTATTATTATATCATTGTTTTTCAAGTAGAACTTTGAGAGGTTTTGCTCTGTTTACTTATTTGAGGTATAATAAGATTTTGCTGTACAAACTTGGCTTCTTTGGGGCAGCTGAGTAGTTACCATTTATAGAAGTGTGCAGTTTACACATCTGTATATTTACTAAGAGAGAGTGAAGCAGTGTACAAAATTTAGCAGCTGACTAATGCCAGTTAAAGATAACTCATTCTGCAAATAATTGGTTTATTTTCTTTCAGGCAAGAAATGAAGATGTAGTAAATTTTCACCTGGTTAAATCAACAGGGTATTAACTTTCTTTGCTGGTATGGATTTTCTTTATCAATATTGATTTTGGGAAGATAAACCTCTTACCTTATTTGCTTATGGGAAAGGCAAAGCAGCACATATTTACTCATTCCTTCATTCCTGCTGCAGCTGTAATTTGGTACTGAGGTTTATAGCAGACTAAACGAGCTGTCTGAACTTTGAGCTCCCTCAATAAGATTCAGCAAAGTCTTACCAGTTTTTAGAAGAAAAGGTACTGAAAAATTGAGTTTTTCATGTACTTTGCTGTACAAGGAGTAAATTTATTTGGAGATCCACACAGACACGAACACATAGTCTTTTTAACTTGCTTTCAACAATGAACAAATTTTATTCTAAAAATTACCATGTTTGTGGGTTTTGATGTTTGACTGTCAGTGAAAACCTTTTATCCTCTGTTTATCCATTGGTAATGTCACTGTGTGTAAGATGGGTGTGTGGCTTGGAGAACACCAACAAACCACCGCAGTATTAGTATGAAAAAATTCTGAGAGGTCTGGAAATGGATGAGGATTTTACAATGTAGTTCTAAAGGCAGCACTTTGAGTGTTGTGTTTTTGTTGGTTTTGGGGCTTTTTTGAGGATTGTGGTGGGTTGGTTTTTTTTTTTATGTGTTTGTTGTGGGTTGTTGGGGTTTTTTGCTTGGTTTTTTTTGGTGTGTGTTTTGTTTGTTTCTTTTGCGTTTTTAATTTCTCTCTTCCTGGAACATTCTTTAAAACTCTGATAAAATGTACTCCTCTCACCTTGCACAGTTATTACTAGGTGTGTTTTCTTGGTAATAGTTTTTCTTGGAGGCTCTTTGTGGCTTGCCAATTGCTGGGTCATCTTGTTTGATTATAATATGAACTCTAGTGTTTGGTAAACTGTGTAAGCTAACAGCATTAAAGCAGGTAGAGAGAGAGACACTAATGATGTCAGCAAGAAATTATGTTGGTGGTTTGAGATTGTGTGGGTGCCACATACCTGCAGGAAAAAAGGACTTTTTTTCTTATTTGGGTTTATTTGAAGGATTAATGTAATTCTAGTAGTGATACAATGGCAATTTTTAATGTTTCTTGAAGTTAAAACCAATACCATTAAAAACATACACAGTATTTATATCTAAAGAGAGAGAACACGTGTACGTTATAAGTGGAACTGGTACAATGAAGTGTTAATTTCAGCTATTTCACTTGTTCTGATTTCTGCTGTAATTTAGCTCATGCCTTAAGTACTTATGGAGCAGCTTTTTAATGTTTTTAAGGGTACTATTATAGTCTTAGAGAAGTAGCATTGGAAGTAATAATGATTGTGAATGTAGTGTCAGAGGATTAAAGCCTAAAGCTCATTTTCCCTGTACAGCTATAGCAGTACTTTATTCTGGTCAGTATTATGCTGTGGATAGTGATACCAAAATCCTCAATGACTGTGAATGAAGTCAAGCAGAGAAAATACAATGTTGAAGAGACTGATAACTGCAATGTCTCTGTTTGCAAACTGCTTTGAAATTCTATTGATGGCATGACTTGCAGCATCAGACTTCAGGTCTTTTGATGTGAATCCTTGTGTTTCAAAGCCCTCAGGAAAGAGATTCACCTATGCCTAGTAGAGTTAATTTGTTCAGTTTTGAAAGTAGGACAATTCTTCTAATTGGTACTACTTCCAAGAGCTCTTCTGTTGTTGATTTACCTTACATGTATGAGAGATTCTGCTTTTGAGAGGTTCTTTGGAGTTTAAAAAAATGAGTTTTTATAACACAGATTTCTGATGAGGTATATAGAGGGAGATGGCAAAAGGGTAGTACCAGCGATAATAAGTTTCGAAATCTTGGAGTAAGCTAAGGCTTCATTCACATTTTTTCATGACTGATTATACAGCTTAGGAAAAAATTCTGTGTAGAGTTAAGTGCACAGTTAGAAGCAGTTAGGCTATTGTATGTCTGTTAAGCTCTCTAGACTCCTGCAATTAAACCTGCAACATTCAAGTGTAGTCAGGATCTCTGATATTAGTCCTCACTGATGATATGGGACAAGTGTATTGATGAAGTTGGCATCAGTAGGTGGCCTGACTTGTCGCACACACTGGATCTGTGTGGATCCATGTGAAGGAAGAACATAAAGTCTGCAGATGTGCGAGGGTCAGCAGTCATATATTATATTAGAAATGACATGTCAGCTACACAGCGTGTTCCTGAGGTTTCAGTGAGTGCATTTCATGTGCAGATCATTACAGCCATTATTCTCCTTCCAGAGACAGGGAAGGTGAGGCAGAGAGACATTACCTGCCTTAAGACACAAGCGAGTCCACTGGCTGGATGGCTGGGCTCCGTATCTCATCAACCTCTTGTCTGTCTTGTGTCCACAGAACCAAAACAAGATATTTTTATTGAATCATTTTCTTAAAAATCTCAGGAAGGGCTTCTCTGTTGTTATAGGCATTGTATTTCAGAATGCTTTTAGATGTTTCTATGCATTATAATTGTTTGTATTCAGGGAAAAGTGGAAAAACCCCAGACCCTTTTATTTCCATGCAATGAAAAAGGTATTCATACCTACTGGCAGAACCAAAGGACACAGTCTCAACCTGCACCAAAGGAAATACAGGTTGGATATTAGGAAAAAGATTTTATGGAAGGAATGATAAAATACTGGAGTGGTCTGCCCAGGGAGGTGGTACAGTCACCATCCTTGGATGTGTTTAAAAAAAGACGGGATGTACCATGGTTTAGTTGTGTTAGGGCAGGGCTGGACTTGATGATCTTGAAGGTCTCTTCCGACCTAGTCATTCTGTGACAGATGCAAAATTCCATCCCAAAGCAAATTTTACAGCTCAGTTATTAACCCTGGATAAGAATTCACAATGAAAATGCTGTCAGTTCTTTAATTACAGTGATTATAATAGAACCTGTAATAATAAGGCAGCACCCAATTTTTTGAGCTGCTGTGTCAGCTTCTGAACCGAGGCGTACAAAAATCCCTGAGTGGAAATGTGGTGTAATGCTATTCAAGGGGGACTTGCATCTGCTCTTTTCAATGAGCACATCAGCTAATGTATGAAACTGTCTTCCTATCATTGCAGCTGCACAGAAAGAATGTCTTAATGCATTTGCAGTTATTTTTGCTTCTTTAAAAGAAAAAAAAGCATTTCATTCTTAGACTAGATAAAAGCCACTGTTGTTTGTGACAATAGAGGAAGTATTAGCATTGCTAAGAATGGTAATTATTCTTTTTTGTTGAAAATATCGTAACAGCAAACTTTAGTTATGCATAGGTCATAGTGGCAAAGTCTTCCTAGCAATACTTTCCCACACAGTGTGGAAGATGATACACCAGTGACCCAATTTATCAAGATCCACCCATTTTCCATTCTGCTCCATTATTACAAAAACACTTCTCCACTTGTTTCCTTCAGACTACAGAAAACAGTTCATGAATTTGAACTTGGTGGGAACAAGGGCCATGAACTGGCATTGACTGTCCAGTGCTGGCAGTTCATCTGTGGAAGAAATCCTTTCCTAGGTGAATGGCCAGCCAGAAGTGAACACTGGTAGGTTTACACCGTAGGTAGGTAGGTGAACCATGGTTATTTTGAGTCTCCAGGAATGGCTCATATTTGGAGTTTTTCCTGGCTTATGAACATGTTGCCAGTACAATACATGATAATTAGCATGGATATTTCTGAATCAGGTTTGTTAGCACTTAAAAATGCATTAATGAACAATGAGTACTTTTATATGTGATTATTAGCTATTCTGTTTGTTTCTAAAAATATTTCATATTGGGCTAGTGATGAAACCTCTATTGTCATTGTCCATCTTAAAGTTGATTTAATTGGGCTTTAACAGTCAAACTCATCTACAACATGACTTTCAGAGTAGGAAAAAGATAAAAAAAGATTGCTGCTGAAGACAAACTTTTTTTTGTCTGTGATTTTTAAGAACATGCTTTCAGTATGGTATGAAAAAATACCTTTGTAGAATAATTTTGTGTGGTAAAGGAATTTGAGATAAGTCATGGTAGTGTTTATGTATGTTCAAGGAGGTAATTCTCTTAAAAATAATAGCTTTTTAGAAGCCTCTCTGGTCATACTGATCACTTTGCTACTGAGACATAGACTCTTCTTCAGTAACACTTGGGGTAAATAATCATATAAAATTAACTTCAGTTTTATTTTTCAAGTATTGTAGTGTCAGGAAAAATAAAGAAGTCTTGAGCAATATTTAAAAAATCAGTTTTATTTGTTATACAGTAATTATAAGATTTTAATTGACATATCCTTAAATAGTAAAAAAAAAAATCAAAATTCTATTCTTTCTTGGAGGGGAAAGGAACTCATTGTTTTTTGCAGATGGATTCATAAACATGGCTCTAATGGCTTATAATGCAAAGTCTCCTTTTCTTTATGTAATTAAATGAAAACAAGGCCACTCTGGTTTTGATGCTACCACATGTCCTCTGCTGCTGATGTTCATTAGGGAGGAATAATGACTGGAAAATTCTTAATAAAGGTGCAAGGCCTGAAGTCATAGCCTGCATTCTCACAGACAGCTGCTTCTTCAGGTCAAGTCCTTGAGGAGCCCTCTGAAGTATCTGCAAGCTGCCTTTGCCTCACACCCATATTTATACTGTTATAAAAACCAGTGGGAGAGTGGTGGCTACCCTGGAGTCTGGCCCAGGGGCACAGTAAGCAGTTCCTTGTTGCTAACCTAAATAACAGTATTGGTTTTTAGGTGCTGGAGACTGTGCGTGCCTGCACAATGTGACAGCAGTCAGTCATTTCTAGTGCTTTGACCCCTATGCCACCAAAATAACAGTTCAGAAAGAGACATCAAAGTGAAAGCTATGCTGTGCCCTACAACCACTAACATACAAGTGCTTGCAGTTCTCTTACTGTTTCTATGTTTGTCCTGTATTGATAGTTGTAGCTTACTGATGGATGCTAGTTGCAGCTTACTGATAAAAGCAGCATTAAAAGAAGATGTTGCAGGAACCCACTTCTTTTGTGACCTAATCAGCAGACAGGCCATTGTGGTGATGGATAGTGAACATCTGTGTTTCAGATGGAGTCCAGTAAAGCCTGGCCACAAAGCACAGCTTCTCCAGATTTTGAAGTGGCAGTGATATAGAACCATGTTAATGTTAAATGGTGTGGTTAGATGGGCAAACAAGATATAATTGGGTATAATCTGTCCTTCTTGTATAACTTGGTGTGAGTTGTACGCTCTGTTATTGTGGGACCTGTTGTGCCTTGGGCAGTTAGGATTGTGAGCTGTGTACTGTGTTTACAGGTGAAGCTGAATCCTGTCAGGTTGATGTCATTTCAGCTGAAATGTCACCTTCTTGTGACAGAGTTGTGGCCATCCTCTCCAGGGAGCATTGTAGCTCTTCACATCTTTGTGCCATCACTGCATCTGGCCTGTTACGCTCAGACAGCTGTCAGGACAATAAATGTTTCCTCCTTCCGCATATTAGGAAGGAGAAAATATATTCTCAGAAGTTGAATTTGACTGTTTATTGACCAAAGTAATTAAACATTTCCCATTTGGCTTTTCCCATGCAGTTTAAAGTGAGGTTATCAGAATAGGAACTTGTCTTTGGGTTTTTATTTCTCTTGAGTATTTCTATCTCCCTCAAATGAAGACACAAAAGAATTCATGTAGCCCAAAAAAAGAGCATCAAGAAATTGTTTCTATTTACTTTTCTAGTTTTATTTTGGAAATGCTTCCTCATAGGTGTTGTACTCCTGTATAGCTCATTCCTAAACAGGGCAATGACTCAAGTAAATATTCCTGGCCAACCTTAAAAGACTTTTCTTCTCTCACTCAATCTTGCCTTTTACTTATGTCTGGCAACAGTAACTTTTGAAACTATTAAATGGTCTTAGTTGTGTAGAAAGACAGAGAAGACATTTTATAAAATCCAGCTCTCTCACTTGATCTGCCTTACGTATTTCAGCACTCCTGTTCACAGCACTGAGATTTGGTGTTTTCTTAAGCTCCTGAGGAACATTATAAGCATAATATAATGTTATGTTATACTGCTGCCATCTGTACACAGTCCACATTGCCCTGGAATTTGTGTCTGCAGGCATTGCTTTTGCCTTGGTACAGTGCATTCTGCGTTACTGCTTTTCCAGAAGCTCACTGTGCTGCCTGCTGTTCTTTGGAAACTGCGTAGGGAAACCTGCGTTTGTGCTCTTTGGTCAGTTCTGTGGTTTCTGTTTGTCAGAGCTTGAGGATTATAGTGTTCTTTTTGGCTATTCACTTGGGAAGCTTTTGGAGGTCTTTTAGTTACAGACTGAAGCTGGGGTATTTTGGAGCAGATCCCTGGGCATGATGTGAGAGTGTTCTGCTGGAACCATGGACAGGTGTCAGGGCTAGACCAGGGCAGCCATGCAGGTGTGTGCCTTGTGCTGATGTCCCCAGCTTGGAAACTTTACACAACATGAACTACTATCCCAAAGAGAATAAAGCCAGAGCAGAAGTTGTGGGAGCAGAGAGTAAAAAAACCACGGATTCACAACTTTCAATCAAGTTTATTATTCGACAACGGCTTTAGTGATTGCAGCGATTATGAACTGGATGGTCAGGGGCAGGGTTAGTATTTGATGATTGGCTCTTTCCATGTAACTTCAGTTGGTCTGGATTAAAGAACAGATTCATGTATTGCAAGTACATATGTGTGTAATAGCTTAAAATTAGCTGCAGTAAGGCTGGAGTTAGGCTACTGGGGTTTTTTTGCCAGTATCTTTGGTGTGGGTGTTCCCAGGAATCCTTTGGTTTTTGTGTGCTGGAAGTTTTGTGTTGGGCTGTAATGGGCTATCTGTAGTACTTTCTTCAATTAAATAACTATAGTTACATTTTCAGTACAATCTGAATTGTCTGTCCATGCCAATTTCCTGTGTATCTTAACTAGTACTTTGATAGTTTGGCTCCACCTCCATTTTCAGTTACTATGTGCCTAAACCTCACTGTCCTTGTATTTTCTGTTTATGATTCCTATGTATTTTGTTCCTTGTATTCAAACAGCCATCTTCCTGGGCAAAGTTTAATGTCTGAGTCATTAGCTGTTTTCTCCATTTCATGGGTGTGTCAGCATTTTGTTTTTAATTTTCTTCAGTTCCTCCTTATAAACGGAGACTCTTAAAGCTGTAGTCAGAATTCATAAAGATAAGACCATAATGGTTAATGTAACCCATTGGCCTGAATATTGCAAATATTTCCTTGTATATGGTATCCCCAAATCAGCCAGGAGTGAGTGTGTGAAAGTGCCTGAGAAGTGTTTGTGTAAGAATGCAAATAGCTTTAAACAGGCACACCAGCATCTGAGCTTTGATCTGTTAATGACTTCCTCATTCAATAAAGTGTGGAATGCCAAATCCCTGTGCTTGGCAAATTCAGACTGCTAATTTGTCAAAGCTGAATAAGAGGAAAACATCTATTTTACAATTCATTGTTAGAATGTAAGGAAAACAGAAGTCTTAGTAAAAGGCGCAGTAAGATGCTGAATATCCCTTTTATCTGCTGAAGGCAGATAAAAGACAGTAGGACTAATCCATAGTGTCCCATATTTCCACTCTCTTTTGTGTCAAATTAGACAATTCATCTGCTCAAGTACACACAATGATTTGCTTGGTGAAGAGTGGGTGGTGCTCCAGAACTGGAGTAATAAGAAGTTCAAGTAAATGTGAAATTGTTGACACTTACCTATACCTTTCAAATTGGTTAATCTAAACAGAAATTACTTAGAAGGTTTATTATAGGCTTATCTTCCTTTCAGAGATTGATGTAAGCTTCCAGAACAGATTGTAAGTCTGATGCTGTCACTTGGAGACTCTTAAAAAAAGAATTATCTTTGTTTTGATAATTATGAAAATGCTTACCTTCTCTGGACTTTAGCCTGAGGTGAGAGATATTCTTTCCTTCTGAATAATTTGATCTATTGAGTGACTTTGTGTCCTAGCTACATATTTTAAAAAGAAAAAAATATAGATACATGATACAGAACAGTTCAAAACAGGGCCATGAAAACATGTGCCCAAATCCTGATATGCAGTGAGCGGAGAATGGACTGAGAGCAGCCCTGAAAAGAAAGATTTTGAGATGCTGGTGCATGAGAGGTTGGACATGACCTGTCAGTGTGTGCTTACAGTCCAGTTGTATCCTGGGCTGCATCACAGACAGCATAACCAGCAGGGTGAGGGAGGGGATTCTTCCCCTCTGCTCCAAGTGAGACCCCACCTGCGGTGCTGCATCAGCTCTGTGGCCTCAAAAACAAGGACTTCGTCCTGTTACAGCATGTCCAGAGGAGTGACAAAGATGATCAGAGGGCTGGAGCACCTCTCCTACTCAGGCTGAGTGAGTTGGGATTGTTCAGGCTGGCGAAGAGAAGGCTCTGGTGAGATGATATAGCATCTTCCAATATCCCGCAGGAAAACTACGAGAAAGCCAGAGAGGGACTTGTTACAAAGGCATGTAGGGGTAGGACAAGGGGTAAAAGGCTTTAAATGGAAAGAGAGTAGACTTAGATTAGATACTGGGAGGAAATTCCTCAATATGAAGGTTGTGAGACACTGCACCAGGTTGCTTGGAGCAGCTGTGGATGCCCCATCCCTGGAGGTGTTCAAGGCCAGGATGGATGGGGCTCTAAGCAACCTGGTCCAGTGGAAGGTGTCCTGGTCTGTGGGATGTTGGAACTAGATTATATTTAAGGTCTCCTTTAAACCATTTTGTGGTTTTATGAACGGCAGAGCATCTTGTATGTGGTTAATGAAAGATGATAAACAATACAAGTGCTTCTCAAATAGAGTGCTGTATTTCCTTAGACAGCAGTTCCCATTACGATTGCACCATATGTTCTCAGCAAGCAGCAGATGTACAGTCTAACATTTAGCAATGGAACTTTCCCACTTGAATGTTTGGGATAATACTAAAATAATGAATAATGAATCTTTGACATTTCTAAGGCAGTTGCTTTTTGTTGCTGTTTGTTCCCACTTTGCTGTGCCTATTTGTTTCAGAAAGTCTTGCCACTTAATGATTTTAGAGCTCTTACATAGAAATTTCCTTATATCTCTCCAATAACCCTGAAAGCATTATCCATTTTAATGCTTGGATGACTAGGTGGCTTCCCCAAGATCACAGCAGGCACCACAGAAATGCAGGGGGCATCGCTGGTGTCTTGAAGACTGATGTTTCTGTCGAGACAGCCACAGCTGCAGGGTCGATGGGGAGCTGCCAAGGGCATGCCATCTGGTAAATGACAAAGTGCCACCTTGAAGGCAGTGCTCACTGACATTGTCTCCTCATTCTCTTTCCTTTATCCCTTTTGAATACTTTATATTTCATTAATAAAGGTAATTCTGGGGACTGGATGTTCATTCTAGCATTCTCTACTGGTAGAAGGAGCTTGCTTTCTAATACCATGCCAGGTAGGTGTTAAGTTATGTCAGACCAGGGGGCAAGATAATTAAACCAGGGGAAAATGCCAAGTCTCCACTGCAAGTTTTGATATATCAGTTCATGCTTAAAGTAGTCTGAAGAATATAATCTGAATTAAAAGTTCATTAAAATTAGCTTTGCTTTGGGAAGTGGAAGGGGATTGACTGGCTGTAATAGGATATGTTTTTGAAAGTGTCAGGTGAAATTGTTTTTGTCTGGTCATGTTCTTTAAGAGAGATCTTATTGTGGGTAGTATGTTTTAACCTCTATAGCCTCCTGAGGAATGTATTGATTAACTTTCTTTTTTCAATTCAGCCTTACAGGTCTATGGAAAAATATACAATATGAGTATAATATGTAGAAATGTGTATAGTATTTCCTTCTTTGGAAAAGTCGTGATCTTCTTGCATTGCCCTTTGCTAGAGAGACATATAGTCTTATGGGACTTTGGTTCCTGAGTTCCTGAAAATAGCAGCAAAGCTGTAAGGAAGGAAGAACACTTTGTTTTTATTGACTATTTTATAACTGTAAAAGGTTTTTTAGCTATTTTGTCAAGCGTGAAACTTGATCTGTTCCCTACAAACAAACTGTCTCTTTCTGCAGTTTATTTAGTTCATTAGAAGTTCATTACATGCTTCCCCCCCCCCCCTTTAATTCTGCTTAAGACAATCAATAATTGTCAGATCTTTTCTTGGTAGTAATTTTGCAGGCTGATGTTTGATCTCCATTCATTATATAATTGAGGATGAGTCAAGGCTGAAGACTCATTTCTGTGTTATGCACAAAGTTATAAAAAGAACAGTAAATGGGGACAAATGGTAGGTGTTTTGTATACAGATTAACTTGTAATAGACTTGTGATAGATATATTTGTTGCCTCTTGAATTATTTTGCCTTATTGGGTCACTGCATTATTCAAAGGGTCTTCTGAGGGTAAAATACAAGAAAAAATCCTTCCTTTGTGCAGTGATAATTCTTGATGATCTGGATGAGTGCTCAAAACAGAGTGAGTTAGTTGCATTAATATTCTGTACTTTTCTGGGATATGGACTGTAGTTCTGGTGAAGCCTGTATATTATTTTCTCTATGAAGGCAGTCATTAAGTTTAGCATTCAGCACACCTTGTCAGTTGGACTTGCTTTTTCTAATTGAGCTGAAGGAGTGGCCCCTCCAAGTGATTCTCACTTTGTTGTAGTTCCTGACACCATTCCAGATTTTTTCTGAAGGAAATGCCATGCTGTTAGCTTTTTTTGCCCTGGACCTTCCTGAAACTGCCTCTAGGGATGTTGACCTCATTTTTGAGTTGTCCAGTTATAAGATTCACCAAAATTAAAGGATTTGTTCTTCGCTGCCTCTGTTTTCCCACAGTTGCCTACAGCTGCATTCATAGAATAATATTTTTTTTTACTTCTTGAAAGGTTGGATTTTTTTTGCCTTGTCCAACCTCTCTGATGTCCCTCGAGGAGTTTATGTGCAAGAAATATATAAATAATGTGCTGGTGCTCTAAGCTTACTTTCTATTAGATGAAAACATGAAATCCTGTCCCTGCAGAGGTTTAACTCTGACCGTTACTAGAAAAGTATCTAATTAAATGAAGGTGTATTTTATTAAAAATGGAGTTGTTGTGATGGCGAGAAAGTTGCTCTGTCATTAACTTTCCTCTCTGCTAAAGATCCATGGTGTGATTGTTGGGGTTGTCCTGTGCAGGCCAGGAGTTGGACCCATGATGCTTGTGGATTCTTTCTAACTCAGGATATTCTGTGATTTTATGACAGGCATCTGTTAACTTCTGCCTTGCTCTACATTTTTTCAGGATGGTCAGATAGCTGTGGCTCTTAAACACATCTCTTTTTCTTCCATGTCTTCTGAGTCTGTCATTTTATTTGATGAATAAGTGAAGCTCCTTGGCTTCAAATTTGAAGGTTATCAGCTCTCTTGCAGGTATGAAATCACTTGTCTTTAAAGTCATTTATTGAAGAAGTGGTGTCCCATCATTGCAGCTGGAGTAACCTGATTCATATACTTAAGTACTTTGCTTTCCTTATTAGCACAATATACTTAACAAAACTCAAACCAGTTTTTTTCTGGCACTATTTCTTCATTTGGAGTCTAGCAGGCCTCAGATCCTCTGTGTTCCTGACTCCAAATCCCTAGCTGCTGACCTCGAGGTTCCCCTCGTGCTTTCTGCCAGAGGCTCCAGGAAGGTCAGTTCTCCCTGACTGTTGTTTGTTTTTTACATCTTGTCCTGTCTAGGCTGGTCTGAGGGCTGCTGCATGAACTGTGCCACCTGTTTGATTTGTTTGAAGGCTTGTTGTTGCTCAGAGCCCCGTATGAAATTGTTCTTCTTCTGGGTCACTTAATAGAGAAAGCTGGCAATCCACAGTCATTTGGAACGTGTGTTTTTTGGAAATCTACAATGCCTAAGAAAGCTTGTGTGTGTGTGTTTCTTACCAATTGGTGGATATGTAGGTGTGATTTTGTTGATCATGCCCATTGGGATTTAACAAACTGTCTTAGCATTTTATTCTTGTGCAGGTGTCTTGATCTTACTTTGTTTAATGGCAAAAGCAGCTTTCACAAAGATTTGAGGTATTTTTTTCTGTTTGTCAAAAGCTTCTTCTGCTGTATTACCCTGCATGATGGCGTCATCAATTTACTGCAGGTGTTCCTGAGCTTCTCCTTGTTCCATTGCACCCTGGATTGGTCCATGGCAGATGGTGGAGCTGTGTCTCTCCCCCAGGGGTGGGGGATTCTGGATATACTGGGCACCCCTCCAAGTGCAAGCGAGCTCTATTGCCAAAGGGATTGAGAAAAACACATTAGTGGTACCAGTTTTGGTACACTTTGACTGTGTTGAAGTGTGTCTGGTACAGCAGCAGGTTGATTTCAGTCATGTCACAATAATCTACTGTTAATTGCCATTCTCCATTAGACTTTCCCACTGGTCATATGGGGCTGTTAAAGGGTGAGCAGTTCCTACTGCTGACTCTTTGGTGATTCAGTTGGTGACTCAGTTTATGGATGAGAAGCATGGAGTCTTGGTTGATGTGACATTGCTGCTGGTGCACTGTTATGGTAGAGATCAGTACCTGAGGTCCTTCAACCTTCATTAATCCTGTGAGAGTAGGGTCCTCAAGAGACCAGGCAAGATGGGCAGCTGTTTAATTTCCTTTGTCTCCAAAGCTATACAGCAAGCCCACTGCATAGTTCAATGCCATCAGGGCCCTCTGTGCTGGTATCTGCTAGAGCCTTGTACTCCTGTGTTTCTGATATTCCAAGCCACTGGATCCACGCAGTCCAGTAAATCCAGTTATCCCTCATATCCTCTTGGCTGGAGGCAAAGACCCCTCTAATACTCATCATAGGATCCTTAACTTAGATCTTCTAGAAGTGGGTTAGAATTTCTTTCCATAGGATCAAGAGTAAAGTCAGCCTTAACTCTCTGCCTGGGAAATCACCCGCTGCAGACTGGAGCAGCAGCTTTCTTGAAAGAACTCCCATTTCTGACTGTTTTCTCCTGTAGTTCATGTACCTGTGTCTCTAGGGCTATGGTAGGTTGTCCATTCCAGTTGCTCATATCTTCTCCATGGTCTCACAAGTAAAACCATAGGGTACCCTGTGGTTAAAACTTCTGTATCCTCTGTCTTGAACAGAAGTTGGATGAATTTTCCTTATCCACAGTGCAAAGTCTCAGTGATGGGTTCCCACATCCTTGCATTGATTTGTAGAAATACATAAATTGGCTAGAAGTTGGTCAAAGACACAGTTATAGTACCTGTGACCTTGCCTGCAATGTTCCTGCCCCCAACCCCAAGCCTTGCTGCAGCTGTGAATCTATGTCAAGTAGAAAAATGTTTCTTTCTCTTCCTAGTCTTCCCATATTTTTTGTTTGTGGAGAATATCTCCCTGCAGGTAGCAATGGCACAGATGCCTTAGGTACCTCTTCATCAAGTCAGGGTTTTCCTTAGCCCAGTAGATAGCTTACAGTTCTTGCAGGAGCAATCACCCTGGCAGCATCTCCCTGGAGAAGCTGAGGGTGTCTGACCCATGTCATGGAAGGCACAAGAAGGGAGGGAAATCCAAGAGGCGGCATGGTCTGAAGAGGCTGAGATCTCTCTGTTTGGGCTTGGCTTCTCTTGGATGAATTCAAGCCTGGCTGGGCTGACCCAGGCAGCAGATCATGTGGAAAAGACTTTAGGCAGGCTCTGTCTCATCCCCCTTGTTTGTCAGCCTATCCTGGTTTCCTCTGCAGCAGCTGAGACCCACCTCTGCCTCCTGGGATGGGGCAGAGGGCTGGGGAAGAGGCAGAGGAGCCTTGGTGCCTGCCCAAGCTTTTCCTCCACATGGGCTCTCAGCCCTTGCCCTGCATGTTGTTGGCCCCAGGCCGTGGCGGGCCCTGGCTCACAGCCGCCTGGCACCGTCCCACCTGGCTGAGCCCCGTCACTCAGCGCTCTCAAGTGTCTCCTGGCTTTCCTGCAAAGGCAGAGATGAGCCAAACCCCACTGAGCTGCTCCAGCAGGCCACCTGCCAGCACCTCCAGGTGGCAGCCAGCTGGGCACAGGAGGACTGGCTCCCTGTGCTCGGGCACTGTCGCTCCAGGTCCTGGGGAGGCACATCCTATGTGAGCGTGGCCCAGGTGGGATGGCTGGAAAGGGCAAGGCTGCTGGGGGAGAGAGTGGCTGTGGAGGGAGCTGTCCATCCTACCTGGCTTGTGCATGTCCTGCCTGTCTGTTTTGCCTGACTTTTTGTTGTGAAGAACTCAGAGAGTTCTGAGTCAAGGGTGAGATAGAGCACAAAAGCAGTCAGCTGGGGTCTGGACTGGAGAAAAGCCTGCCCTATTGCTTTAAATCAGAGATCAATCTAAGAGAGACTTCGAGCTTGATCATGGGAATCTG
>NW_005054304.1:7472944-7504599 GCF_000277835.1 Geospiza fortis
CATAATAAAGGCAAGGTAATTCATGAGGCTGCTCTTGGACTTTACTGAAGCTACACCTATTTTTCATCTGGCTGTGTCTTCTGAAATTGTTTCTGATAGGATCTAAAAAAGAGACTGAAAGAGAATGCATCGTTGTGACAGCTACAGCTGGTCTGTAAGGTGCTCAGATAAATTTGCCATAACAGACCTCACCTCAACCAGCCTCAATCAGGTGTGTAATCACGGGAAATTTGAAGCCCCTATAAAAGGGAGTGCCCATGAATAACTTTTGGCACTTGTCATATGAACTTCAGTGTGTTCAGTTGAGTGCCTGTCTCCAAAACTGCAAGACACTGGAATATGGCCTTTGGCTCACTGCCAAAAAATACTGTAACCCTTGACATAATTATTAGAGCAGTAATGATCTTAAGAGGTAATAGAGAGTGCAGTCTCTGCCCTTCTTGATGGGAGTTTAGGACTAAAGCAGAGGTGTTAATTTTATTGATATCATTAAAAAAGTAATACAGTCATAGTGTAATTTTTACATGGGATGGAAATCAAAGAACTCCATCCACTTTGCAGGTGGGTTGAAGACAGAGAGTCACTGATAGGATGCATGATCTTTCGAAAACATTAATAAAAATGTGGATTTCATATGTGTAAAACAACTACTATAATTTTTTAAAATTTATTTGATAATTGGGCATTAAATAAACAGTGTAGACAAACCCTTTAGAAGTATGCCTGATGAGACACTTTGGAATTCCTCAGGGACTGTAATTGGCACAGTAAGTAGGAAATGGTAAAAGTCAACAAGGGGGAAGACTCAAAGGATTCTCCACTTCCTCGGGGTACTCAGTGAATGTGTATAGGAAAATTAAGACCGAGAAGTGTTCTCACCAAGGGAGATTTCCTTTATTTTGTTAAGCCTTTTGCTTGTCTGTGAACGACCTAAGAAATCCTCGTTTGAATTATAAATTATGAGTACAAAACTTAATGTGAGCATGAAAGAAGAGGCTGTGGCTAACTAAAAAAGTGGCAAAATACCTCTAGTATCTCTAGAGTCATGGCAGAGGAGAAGAAAAACCTATTTCTACTGACTTTCATCGAGGTCTATGTAATGCATAATCTCTGTTTTTAAGACTAATTTAGAACCATACTAGAAAACTTTATACCATCACAAAAAACCTAGTTTCTATGCTATCCTTTTAATTTCATCCTTCACCTTTGCTTATTCAGATTTGTTTCATATTTGAATTGGAAGCTTATTGAAGTATTGACCATACTTTCTTAAATGTGGGTGTGATTAAATAAATAGGGTGACTTAGGACCTACAAGCATTGATCTAATGTCAATCATGGCTTCTGAAATAAGAAGCTCATTTTTTTAAAAATACAAGATATTTTTATCATCCGTGGAAGTAGAGAAACTACCTTGAAGCTTCTCGTAGCACCATTTTCTTTTTAAGAAAGGACTTCATTTCTATTCAGTGTTTTACTCTACTAAGTTGCAGTGTCTGGTCGCTGTCAGATGCTGGAAGATTATTGCCTCATTTCTTAGACATCTCCTGCATGTGTTACTTGCCTTTATGACATACGTTCTTGACAGAAGAATATGAGGGAGATTTGCTGTTGTCATCATCTGTCACCACTGAACATCAAGACATTGGATGTAACACTATGGGAAATTATCTTAAGAAGCTTATGCATCTTTTTGCTATTGTCTGTGTAAGCTGTAGTCAGATATAGTAGATTTTTACAAGTCCTGTTTGTCCCTTTGCACAGAGTTTTGATTTTTCAAAGGATCTCAGCAAGAGCTGACTAGTTAAGACTGCTGTGCATCAGATGTTTTTAAATATCTCATCCAAGCTGGTGGATGGCACAGTGCTGTCACTAGATCAATTTCTTGTAACACTTGTCAAGTTCTAGAGCTTTCATACCAAATATGTCCTGCCCTGCTAAAGCAGAAGGCTGGTTTAGTGGCTCTGGGTCTGGCAATTTGCTGTCCAGGAACAGACCTCTCCTTCATTACTTCTGATTATATCCCCTCTATGGACTTTAACTCCATTTCGCTGTGTCATTTTGTTAGCAGTGCTTTTACAGTGTGCAGAGGGAGTCTGCAAGCAGGATGCTTGCTTAAATGTGACATTTACAAGTGCAAAGTGACTGCCTGATGTCTAACAAGAGCTACTAGATTAAGTATTAATATACTCACCCTCCTGGTGCTACTTCTAGACACTGTGTGCTTGCTCCTCATTCATGCTATCTGTATTTTGGCTATCTGTTTATGCCATCTGTTTATATCCTCACAAGAATTACAAGCTGGTGTACTCTACCAGGGTTCAGGACATGCTTTAAGTTTTGTAAATAAGATTCTTAATCTTAGTACTGCTGTTGGAATTCAGGTGATGTTGCTCTTTTGAATTGTGGTTGCAGTTCCCATCTTCTCACAGAACATTCCCTCTTTACGTATTTAACAGGTGGCAGAGTGTTTTGGTTAGGTAGTTTAGGGTTTTGCTTCTGTTGTGTTTTTTTTTGTTTTTTTTTTTTTTTTTTTTGTTTTTGTGGTTTTTTTTTTTTTTTTTTTTTTTTTTTTTTTTTTTTGTTTTTTTTTTTTTTTTTTTTTTTTTTTTTTTTTTTTTTTTTTTTTTTTTTTTTTTTGTTGTTGTTGTTGTTGTTGTGGTTTTGGTTTTGTGGTTTTTTTTTTGGATTTTGCTGTTTGTTTTTGGTTTTTGTTTGTTTTTGTTTTTCCTAAAGAAAAGTAGTCAAGGAAGACATACCATTTTTAGAAAATACTAGAAGAGCAAATATGCAAAGAGATTCACTGTTGCTCATTTTGTTTAGTAATAAAAGTTCTTATACATAGCAGTTGGTAATATCAATGGCTTAAAAGTCCCGTAATTTATCTGTTGGTTCCAGTTTGGAAGCTTCATTATGTAACAAACAAAAAAACCAAGGCAGACACGAGAATTAGAATGTATGGCTATTCGTAGATGTTTCTGTAATCAGATGTAAACAGGCTGTGTTTTGGGAATACATTCACATGTTGTGCTGCAGTGTAGGAGGACCTGCTTCAGCAGCTGTGTTAAGCAGTTCTAAACAGGAGTATTTCCCTCCTGGTGTGCAGAATCTGAACTGTGATGCAGGCTCATTTTTATGTCACTTATTAAGGGACTTCTCCAGCACCGCCCATCCCAAAATCAGTTCTGAGGTACCTTTGAGGTTCACCTAGAATTTACATTTGTCCTTAGTAGGCAAGGTCTCTTGCTTCAGAGAGTTACTTTAGCAGGCTTTGTGCAGCTGACAGTTTTTAGGTGCCTTTCAACACTGCAGCTCTGGCAGTTGATCAGACTCACAGAAAGAATGGTTTGGGTTGGAAGGGACCTTTAAATATCACCTTGTTCCAACCTCACTGCCACGGGCAGGAATATTTTCCACTAGACCATGTTGCTCAAAGCCCAACTCATCTTGGTCTTTAACACTTCCAGGGATGGAGCTTTTTTTGAGCAACTTGTTCCAGTGTCTCACCACTCTAATCATAAGAAGTTTCTTTATGTGCAATCTAAACCTACATACTTCCACTTTAGAGGTGTTCTTGGTGTAATCCACAGACCTGTGGAGAGTGCACTTGCTTTCACTGTCTGTCTTAGTGAAGAAGATACTCAGTTACACTGGTCCTAGTAAAGGACCTTGAGGGACGTGACTGGTCAGTGTTGTCCGTGTGGACATTGAGTTATTGACTGTAATGAATCATTTGTTGGCTTCACTTTCAGGTGCAGTAAAGCTTTCTGACCAGTATTTTTCATTGTGAATGAGATACACCTAAGCAGAAGCAGCTAAAATTATTGACTATGTCAAAGCAAGCCTTTAAAATAGGAAGGGCCAGTCTTTGTAAAACCAGCTGCAATAGGGATAATATTTACTGCCAGAAGTGAGTATTGTTATCTGAGCATTGAGGGCTGTGGAGAAAGATGGGTGTGGAATTAGTGCTTTTGCAACAGCTGTGAGAGTGTACAGTGCATTCACAATATGCCCTCTGATATTTGTAGGCAACTTAGAGTGTAGCAGCTCTATTGCTCTTTAATACTGAAGAGCTTAGGTGTGAAATAAGTCATGACTTGACAGTGCCATGAGCTAAAACTTAAAGCTGTCCAAAACTTTTAGCTGTGAGCTTGTAATTACACAGTTGTGAGTGCTGATGTAGTAACTGAGGTGGCAGACTCTTAATGTCCTGAATTTTCCCTCCTGTTTACTGATATCTTCCCTGCAGCTTTGTTCAGGCTCACCTGGTGCTACTAAAGCAGACAAAATATGCTTGTGTAAAATGAAATATGTGAAAACAGTTCATCTCACTTATCTCAAAAGAACATAACTAAATCAGCAAAATTTCAGATTTGTGTAAAATCAGAGGTCAGGGATATACAAATGTTGGTATCTCATAAGTATACATGCAGGAATGAACTAATATGTCCCTCTGAATCAATTTTTTAAAAACCGGTATTATTAGCCTTTAAACAATTCCCGTGCAAACAGTTTACTTATTGAGGTAATTGGGAAATACCCATAGTTGTTTTTTGACACCTCTTTAATACATTCAAGGCTGGAGACCTGCTGTATTTAGCTGTCTTTTAATCTGAGTTTTGTGTTCACACACAAGTGTGTGAAATCTGCTCTTATGTCTCTGATTTTTGGAACTGAGAACCATATGGTATCTTGGTTTTGCATTTCTTAGGTCTTCTTAATTGTGCCTGCATAGCAATTAGGCTTGTGCATAAATTTGAGAAAATAACACATTCATTTGTTCTTAATGTGTAAAGTACACTGAGAATTCATTTCAGCTTTCACAATAACCATAAAAAGCATTCAGAACAGGACAATTTGGGTTACAGTTACTACATACTTAATTTGACCCTTTAAGGCTTGCTTTATTTTTTTTTTGGTCTTTTGTTATGAAATGGCAAGACACAGGATGTCCAATTCATCCAGTGAAGGGGGTTAAATTATGTCTTTGTGCACTGATCCAGCAAAGCACTTGGCATTGTGCTTATATCCCATTTGAACTCAATGAGATCACTTATGTTTTAGAAGAAGTGTGTGCTTTTAAGTGTTTTACTGAATAGGGGTGAAATTATTCCCAAAGTCAAGCATGTGCTTAAGTCCTTGGCAGAACTGAATTAGTTAATATCCATGAGTTTGCACAAGAAAAATTGAACCTTGTAGCCTGCTTGTTTAGAAGATCCTTTTTTTAAGTTCCACTTGAGTTTGACGGGCTCTGAGAGAATGTCATTGTGCAGTAAGTCAGATCCTGTGATGTGTCTTTCAATGGAATTAAAAAACAAATTGAGATGACTTTAGGACTCATCCTCATTCAGACATGGTTTTATAACCAAACTTCTCTTTTCAATTTTTGTCTCTTATTAACTTTTTAAATGGATTTTACATTTCTGCTTTTTTTTTTTCTTCTTTAACTCTCAGTTCTAGGCATTTATCTTCTCTCTAGGTTGAGAGGTGAGCTGAATTTCTTCTTTGAGTTTCTGAGCAGTTGTCTATCTCCCATAGGCATCTCTCCTGTTGAGGGAGAGGTCTCAAAATCACTCACTCTGAATTGACATTAGGGGTTATTTCTGCCATCATTTCTCCATTCCTGTTGGCATCCTTGCTGACCAAATTTTCTGTTCTATGTATTTGTTGATCCTTTGTGTACAGTAAAATTGTTGAAGGCAAAATGTTGACTACAAATTTGTGTCGCTTAGATGTGAGGAAACATGTTGTAAAGAAATAGCAATTTGTTTTCCTAGCAAACTTGTAGGCATGGTGTAGTTATCTGTGCTTTCCGTCGTCCCAGCCAGGAGGCAGAAGACCAATGGATTGCACCCTGCTAAGAAGTTAATTATTTGATTGGACTTCTAGGACTGGCATAAAGCACCCACTCTTGTAAAAGTGCTGTCACTTAATGTCCCTGATGTTTCAGGGAATCAGACTAGCTTTGGGAGTTATATTTGGTGATGAAGGGGAGCAAATGATACCAGCTTGGACATAATGATGGATTCTGATTAAAGCCTTTTAGAAGCTGTACAGTGGTTAACAGTGACAAAGCACACCAGACATCCAGGAACATACAGTAAAAAAATTCTTATATCTAAGGACTCCAAAATCTAAACATGAAGTTAAAATACTTATTAGGTTAAAATATTCCTGGTATCATAATTCTGGTGAGAGGGATAGGTTTTTATGGGTCCCTTGGTTACAGAGCAGGTCACTAAGTAGGGGAAATGCAGCTGATGGCTTCAAAGACCTTTACTTTTCCACTTAAACACCTGGATATTTATGTAATACTTGGAATAAATTGAAACTGTGATATACCACCTTTTTGTAGACTTTTCTGTGTTGAACTTGGGTTGAAAACTAACATTAATGGAAGTTTGTGTTGACTTGTGATTACAAGCTGTGAAGTGCCAGATAATTGGGTTCTTAAATCCAGAGAAACAAATTAAATTAGGCTTTCATTTTTTCTGGAATCCTTAGGAGCTTCCAGGATGATTTTGTTCTCTTCAGGCAGCTCTGAGTTTTCAAGCTTTCTTTTCAGGTTTTCTTTTATTGCTTTCTGTGCTTGCTTTGTGGGCTCACTTTATGCTTAGACTTTGTTAACCTAGAGTTTTCATAAAAAATGCAGGTCTTTGCAGCGTGTGTGTAAACTTTTACACATGGTTCCAGGCATTATTATGGCACTTGTTTATCTTCAAGTGTGCAATACTCAATGCTACATAAGTGTGAGCCACTGTGTTTTAAAGTTTTATTAACAACTTGCAATTAGAATTTAAGTATATGAATATATTGAGTTGTCTAGAGTGTTCTTCTCTTTCATTGTTTTTAATAGCAAGAAGACAGATACAAATGAGTGTGATAAATTTAATCTAGAAATAATATAATTTGAATATTAAAAAAGGGGTATTGCCTGAGTCTTTGCTAAGGTTCACGGAAGTCCTAGGTAGAACATGATAAGTATAACGATTTAGTTTTAAATGTAGTGTATTTGATTCCTAAAAATGTATTCTTCTTATTAGTAGTGTCCAGTGGAGTACATTAGCATGTAAAGAAATGCAAGCAGTTAGTTGGCAATTAAAATAATGAAATGACACAGTATTGAGGATAGTAATTATGAATGTATTCAATATTCATCCCCATGAGGCACACATCTTATGTGTGGTAAAAACTGCAGGGAACAGGAATCATGTGGTTCCCTTTCATTAGAGTTAGTAAGCTGGGAGTAGCTTGCCTGGAAGTTTTCAGTCAATCTGAATCCTCAGTCTGGGTGTTAACAGTTCATTTTGCATCACCAGATTTCTTTCAAGGCATGAGTTGGGAATTGGTCTTTTCTGTTGAACTTAGAGAAATTTGGAAGAGAGCTGCTATATTATTTTGTGGTAATGCAGTCAACAGCTGCAACAGTGATATACTACAATTACCTTTTTATTGATCAAAGGCCAATCTGTAAATTAAACTGCTTAGTGTTTAGTTTTCACAGTTTAATGAATAATAATAGCCCCAGATATGTTGTATTTTTAAAATCCTTTCACTCAAAAGCACATACTTTCAAGACATGAATGGTCCTGTTGACTTCAATGGGACATAAATGCAGTGGATCCCTTGTAAGAGTTTTTAGCACACTGCCTTTTTGGCTGTGAGGACATGAGGTAAACCATGGATCTGTCTGTCTCAGTGGTCTGTTTTTAATGTAGCTCTAAGCAGACATGTAGGGAGAAACTGGAATGGAACACAGGTATATGGCTCTTCAGAACTGCATGATTAATTTGCTAGGATTTTATTAATTTTCATTGTAATCTATTAAGGGATTCTGTCCTTGGTCAGCATATTAAAAAAAAGACAGAAAACCTTGCTTCCATCTGCTTAAATTACGAGTTTGTGTGCCGGGAGTGATTGGATCATGCACGTCCAAGTGTTGCTTTCACAAGAGTTAATGAAGAATTGCAGATGAGATGATTGAGGCTTATAAGGATGAAAGGCCAAATGATTTAAACCAGCATGATCCACTCATCAAAGCCTGTTGAATTTACAGCAGATGAGGATTTGGTCCTTTTTAATGTGACATTAAGGTCACACACTGAACCAGTGACAGAGGTAATAAATGATCCCAACCCTTGTTGTCACTGTGGTTGCCATATACACAGCAGAGGCAGGCAGCACTTGAGACTGAAAAGGAGCCAGACTGGGAAACGTGCAGGAAGCTTTATAATAAAAGTAAATTGCTGCTGACATTGGAGCTGTGATTCAGGAAGGTAAGAGGAATAGAGAGAGCACTGAACAAATTGTAGCTCTGCTGGGACTGCACAGTGCTGAGACATTTGTGAGGTGGTTACTTGAAGTCAGCAAGAGAAGCAGATTTAAGAAGGAGCACATTAAAGCTGAATTTGGGCTACTAACTGTGCAAATCAAATGGATTATGCTTTAGAGTTCCTTATGATGTCTTATGGTCTTGTGAGACAGCAGAATATTTTCAGGAAGCTGTTTGTTTTTTGGTGTGTGGTTGTTTTTGTGTTTTTGGGGTTTTTTGGGTGAGGTGGGGGGAGGCAGCACTGATAGAGATGCTTTGAATGCCTTTGGAAGTAGTAGCCAATATTGGTGCTTTGCTTCACTATGCCAACAATTTTTATGCACTGAGCAGCACAGAGCTAGGGCTGTGTTATTCTGGGTATTTTCCTTGTGAGAATACCAACTGTCTTGTGCAGTAGTGATCTGTTCCACTCAAATTCCAGAGCAAATAGTTGGCAAGAATTCTCTTCCTCTCTTTGTGTCCTGGGCTGAGGCAAATGCTAGATCTGCTGGTTTTCCATGTGCTCTAGTAGGCATCTTACACCTATTTTTCATGCATGAAAGAAAAAAATACCCTTGATTGTCTGTAGGCTTTCCCTTTTAGTCAAAGCACAGCCAAAAGTCAAATTGCTGTCTATATATAAACACATCCTGTGTTTATGACTAAATACTATTATTTAGTCATAAACACATCCTGTGTTTATGACTAAATACTATTATTTAGTGTGAAGTCCAAATATAATTATTTTCCTTAGAATGTTGTTCAGACATGCTTTTCTGCTATCTCTAAGCACTGTAAAAACACAACTGTGGGCATTAAGAATGGGAGTGAGAGGAGAGAAAAATATGAGGGAAGAAGGATTGCATCCTATTGAATCCTTCCGTGTCCCCAGACTGCTATCTCTGTGTCCACCCAAGATATCTCAAAATTAGTCCATTTCTCCCTGTCCCTTCATGGTATAACTACCATGTGTACTCAGGGATCTGTGTAAGTCCACTTCACTTGTTAAAAGTGAATAATTCATTGTGTGCAAGCATATTTGGGGAAGATAATTGGGGAAGTTGATGCTATGGCATTTGAATCACAAAGCAAGCTCATGCTCTTTGATGCTTGCACTTCCAGGTTATTACTTGTAATTGTTTCTAATTAAACTGTTAAATATTGTGAATACCAGATGCTGTAAGAAATGCAATGTACACTTTTCCAGAATCCAGATGAGTGACAGGTGAGAGAGGGATGGTTTCTTCTCTGTTGGAAAAGCAACACAACACACCAAAATGTGAATGGGACTGCTTCTTCTTCTGCGTATAGTCCTTATCATATTTCTGGCCTTTCTTATGTCTGATTGTTGAATGGGTGAAAGTTCATCTTCTTCACACAATCAGTTTTTTTGCTAGTAGCTTATCCCAGCTCTTACTGAAGAACAACTGGCTGCTAGGTAGATGTAAAAACGAAGAATAATATTGGTTGGTTCCCTTCTGTTATTTTGTGATTATACTGAAGTTCTTTGAGATAACCTTTGCTGTGATACAGAGACATTTGAAATAGGGCGTAGCTCAAATGTGAGAGAACTGTGGCCCCTAGGTTTCTAAAGATCAGTTACCCTGGTTCTCCTTTATTACAGCCACAGTTCACATGGTGGAAGTGGGATAAATTTACATACCCAGTGATAATAAATGATAGAATGAGTTGTGTGTAACTTGTCTTATGTTTTTCTTCTGGCTCACTTAAAGTCAAAAGGGGATATATAGATCACTTACCTAGAGTTGTTGTCTTGGAATGATTATTGCACTTACAATTTAATCACAACACTGGGAATAGCAGTTATGGATATATGAAATCACAGTCTTCAACTGGTACATGACGTGTCAGAATGGGAGATGGGCTTATGATGTGTTTGTGTAGCTTTAGACTTCTTTATTGCAAATTTATCTGCTTGTTTCCTCTCTCATTTCCTGAAAGCAGAGGAGTATTTGAAAATAAAGGTAGGCCTGAGCTGCAGAATGCTGGAAACTGAAAGAAATCTCATCTCTTGCCTTAGGGTAACTGAGTGTTTGGATTCTGTGTTTTTGGTTTTGGTTTCTTTTTTAGTGTTTTTGTTTTGTTTTCCAGATATATAAAAGCTTCTCCTAGGTACATAAAAGCTTTTTTTGCCCAATTAGTTTTTCAGTGCAGAGGGGAATAAGACTGGAGTTGTACATGTGTGCATATGTAGACATAGATAACTTTTAAAGGTCTGGTACCCTGTGTTAGGTGCTCCTCAGTTGTTTATAGAAACTGTTCATAAAAACTAACCTCCAATCAGGTGTGGATGTGGTAGGAGTTTACAAAATTTCACTGTGAGAATGATGACTGTGGCTGCTGTTCCACAGAATACACTCTGTAGCTCTGTACCATGCTGCAAGGCTTACATGCACGAGAGAGGAAAAGGGAAGAGTGTTATTCACCAAAGCAAGTGGAGCTGTTGTGTATTAGGAGGAGTTTCACTCATTTAATTTGCAAACCTAGATTGTTTCAAACCCCCCTTTCCTTGCTAGTGCCTTTTAATTTGCAACCCCCCCCTTTCCTAGCTAGTGCCTTCTATTGTTCAGGCATTTGGCTTTGCTGGTGTTTTCAGTAAGATCCAATTAATTCAGTTACATTGTCCTTGGTAACTGCTAGAGCCCTGAGTATTTATCTGGTGTTTGTTTGCTTTTGTTGTAAATGTAAACTGATTTTTAATGGCTTTTTTAGACTCCTACATTGTGCTCATGGACAGGCATGATCACACACAGTGACCTCTGGGAGCTGTGCAGGTAAAACCAAGTCACAAACGTACTAGAGTAGAGAGACAAATAATATTAGAACTTTATTGAAGGCGGTAATGCTTAAATGCTGAGGGCAATACAGCGCTGGAATCCAAATGATGGAAGCTTAGCCTGTGGCTCCCACCCAAATTGTTATAATGTTGCCCCATGGACTGAAGGACTGCTCCTTACAAGTGTATCAGCTGCGTCAAGACTTCTGCTGACACACCGGCAATTAAAAATATTTATTTTCATGTAGATTTGTGGGTATTTGTAGTATCCTGGGGCAAATTTAATTTCTGTGTAAGGTTGGAGCCAGCTGGTCTATAAGAGACTGTGTCTGTGAGGTGGTCCTTGCCTCCTGCTGCATGGTAGCGCTCGTGTAAGGGATGGAGGCAGGATTTTCGCAGTGTGAGATGCACATCTTAGTCCTGTATGTTCTCCTTTATTGTAAAGTTCCCAGTTCTAAGCAATAAAGAAAATGTGTCATCATCCCTAAGCTATGAGTGAAGCCTAAAAATCTTCCAGATGCTTATTGATATTCTGCTCTGATTTAAGGTTTGAGGTGTTTCAGCCATGTGTCATGTCCTCTCCCAGTTTAAACTTTGATAGCTAATTCAATTTTCTTTCTTGTTTGGAAGATGTTGATTAATATTTCTAGGAATTGCATCTTTGAGGAGAACCTCTTTAGGAAAGCTTTGTTTAGAAAGCGTTGAGAGGTAGTAGCAGGTTGGTTTATGTTTATGGAGTGTTTGCACTCCCCTAGACACTACAGTGTTGAATAAACATATATTGTCTTTTCATATGTACTTGTAATTATAATAATGGTAAAATTCACAAATAATTTCAATTCCTAAATTTTGCCTCAAAGGCAGTAAGAAATGTAAAAGGCACAGACTGTTTCTTTTTCATATTTGCAGTAATTGAGAAAGTAGATACATGGCTCCATCTGCTGGGGTTCAAAACCAGAAGCGCAAGGAATTCCTATTTATTGAAAGCGCTGAGTTCTGGCACACTTGTGAGAGTAGCTGCTGAGTAGAAGCTGAAATAAAAAGTACTGCATTTTATTTTTCAGCTGGTGAATTGATGGAGTATGTTTCTCTGGAGATGTTGGTGTAATATTTTGACAATTTTGCCCGTCTTAAAACTTGTGGGTTTTTTCCCTGCTATTACATTCACTGTCTGAGAGTTGAGCAATTTGTCTCTTTTGACAAGATACAGTAATACATGCAATACAGAGCTGCTTGTATAATTTTTACCCTATGTGTTTTTTGTAGTCAGACAAATTCTGTAGGCAAGATAAAGGCCTGATATTGGGATGGTTCCTCCAAAGATCTCTTGTGGGGAAAGAATAAGACCAAACTATAAAAAACTTGACTTCTTGGTCTTCTCTGGCAATTAAGTATGTGACATTAAGATATTTTTGAGATTAATTTGCATTTTGCAATGTCTTGGTGCAGACCAACATGAAAGGAAGCTATTTCCATCTGATTAACTTTTAAAATTTCTATTAAGAGGGGAAATATTTTACTCACACTTGGTTTTCCATTTCCATTGGTCTGAGCACAGGAGCTCAGAAACTCTGAGCTGTAGCTTAGCTCTTGAGGAAGAGAATATTCTGAAATAATCCACTATTACTCTGCCTGCAATTGTTTTCAAAGCAGCTTTGTCATTTTCTGTCATTATAGCAAAATCTGTCTTGTGTAATGCCAGCTGCAAGAATATGCATCAAAAATCCATTCCATAAAAAGCAAAAATTGTCTGTCTTGTTCAGCACTGAGTAAACACTTCAGTTTCAGTAGAAACTGGACTTTGGAATTTGAAAGTATTACAAAGTAATGGCTGTGTACTTGATCAAGATTCAAACCTCCACACAGGATAGTATGCCTGTTTTCTTGAGTATTCTCATTATGTGCTAGCATATTTTGTCCTAAACAAGGAGCCTAAACAAAGGTATCTTTTTCTGCTCTTTTCTTTTTCCTCTGTTGAACGTTTTAAGAATGATGCCCATAGGGACAAGGATTTTAGATAAATAAAACTAATGGTTTTGCAGAGAAGATGTAGCTGGAGTGAATTTCACTCTGTAAGGGTTACTACTGTAAAGTTGCAAGTACAAATGCTTATGTTAAATGTGGAGACTGAAAGGAAACACCTCCTATATTAGTCATAACAGGACATATATGGCGGTTTATAACTCCTCTGCTGTAAACAAAAAATTAATGGAAGATCAGACTTCAGTAGTATCTGAAAATATTGCTTTCTTGAAATACTTGTTATTTTTCCTTGTGTGGCAAGTAGAAAAGTTGTCATTTTAACTTAATGCTAAACTTTGGCAGGTTAACAGTGCAAAACGTGTGTGTATGTAAATTAGATATAATTCTATTAAATCATTAATATTAAATATATTACTAGAAGATTCACAACATTAAAAGAGTGTATGCACATGGGTATGCATATATACAGGTATATTTGCACAACAGTGTATATATCAAGAAATATTCTCTAATAGCTATTGTAGACCTAGAAAGATTAGTGTATTGTACTTCGTATTTTATGGGTGAGGATTTCTGCTGTTTAGACAATTAGAGGAATGCTGACAGTTTGTGTTCTTCCTTCAAGAGACAGGAAAGGAGGAATCAACTGAATAAATACTATTTTGTTATCTGCTGTTAGAGGCAATGTATTCTATTAAAATTTATTACCACGTGGAAAGCCAAGGCTATGTTTATTCAGGGTCAGTCCTTATGAATAATCGCTTATTATTTAGACACAGTCTTTGTATTCCCAGTGCAAGTTACAGACTGTGCTTTTTGCTCAGTTTTCTTCTTCGTTCTGCTCTCAGCATGGAAAATTCTGTAGTTATAAACTAGGATGGCTTGTTCTTCAGTGAAATGACAATTTAAGCTGTGGGCAGGAGAGAGAACAGTGGCAGCAAATGTTTTATACACCCATAAAATGCCTATAGCAGTTTAAGGTATTTTAAAAGTACTTTTTTAATCTACTGCTATTGTAAAACTGCATTCTAAAGTGTTTTTTTTCCAGCAATTATGATCTCTCCTTAAAATACAGGAAAGAATCCTCACAATCTCTAAAAATCGCGTGTATGCTTAAATGTACCAGTAAGCCTCCAGGTAGAGATTCACTACAGCAAAGAAATCCCAACATAGTTACAGTCTTGAAGTGGTTAAAGAAGCCAGAGAAGCTTGAAGGGGAGGGATGAAGAGTTTGATGTGGCTTTCAAAAGCCCATTTTTGGTAGGCAGAGTTGTGGAGATGTGAACAAGCTGGGATAACACCAGCTAAATGCCAACTTTCACACCTGTCAGTGAAATGGAACAGCTGTCTGTGCTTCAGTTCACTTGTGGATGTAAAGTTTTTCTGGTAATGTTTTTCTATTTTTTTCTCAATTCGATTGGGTTGTCAGTCACAGAACCTGGGCGTTGTCTAGGTCGGGCTTTAGCTTGCCATCAGAGATCACCAATGACTTCTTGCAATTAGTGACTATTCCCAAGCTGTTTTTCTCATCCTGAACTACAAAATTGCTTATTGATTCCTGGTGCTTGTGAATAGTGCAGCTGCTTGGCACTGCATGTTCAGAGTGGAACTGTACATATAAAAAACTGTAACATTAAAAAAATGTTAACAGCAGAAAAGTACAGTTCAATCTCCAGTCAGAAACAGTCTTTGAACTTGTTACCCTTTCTTTCACAGTGATGTAACATATATGTAGTTTTATTAATACTTAAATATTCTGTTTCCATTTCTGTATATTTGTGTGTATGTATACACTACTTAAATGTATACATTGCTCACAGGTACTTGCTGAACCACATAACACGTATTAAATTGCTCATTAGGTGAATTACTTTGTTTTTGCACTTGACATACAAACATTGTCTAGACAGCTGACATGGGGTTTGTTTTTATGTGCTGAATGCTAATAGCTCAGGAAGTTACATAGGGGTATAATTCCTACAGCATCATGTTCCTGTGATTATATATTATGTGTTTTTATTGCTGTCTCTCTGTGGTCCTGATTTTCACAGTGGTAGTTAATTATAACGAGAACAAAAAGATGATAGAACTGGTATATATTTCATGAAGATTAATATTCTTCCAGTACATCTACAGTGCTGATCAAAATAAGTTTTACTTTAATATTTATAAAAAAGGGCCAAGTGCCTGTGCATGGAAGCACTTCTCCCTAATTTCAAAAACCATGAAAAATTAGCTAATTATAAGCAAATAGGCTGTGAGAGAATTTCAGAGAAGTGTTCAAAAGAAACATGACAGTTAAAATCTAGAAACATGATCCCATATTTTGACAGTCAATTCCTTGAACTTACAGTTCTTTAGGAAGAATTTTTGGTGTTGCATATTGTGGCTGGACTGCAATGCCATCATTTTCTGTACTGCAAAATGTTACAGCCTTTAACAGAAGCACATAAAGTAATTGAAATCCAACTGGAAGTTCTGTGAAGATTGAAAAATCGAAATCCTCTTCTTTCATGCAAAAATCTGAGTATTTAGAAATTCAAAATAATTACTTGTTCCACTCATGATCATGAAAAATCAACTATCTTCTAAGAATGCTTACACTTTATAAGACTTTAAAAACAAGGACGTTTGGATGATATGTTTATATATCTCTTGGCATTTAGATTTTATACCATTACCTTTTGCAACAGTATAAAATACTGTTGTACAGTATTGTATATAAAATTGTATCTTTTGTCAGTAGAATGTTTTAAGTGACATGTTTGCTCAGTTTTCAGTACTGGCTATTGAACATGACTTTGAAATGCTAGAAGTCTTCGGTAATGTGCATGCAACAAATTGATGTTGACATCTCATGTATTTAGGCTGACTGACAAATCTGTTTGAGTGGTCTTTGAGACTGAATAATTTATCTTCTTTCTCCCATCTCTTTGTTTTTCTGTCATCCCAGGTTATTTTATTGGCTGTGAAGAACCACGGACCCTCTGTGCCCTGATGGGGGACTCAGGATCCAGACGATCGACTCTTGTATCTCGGTTGCCAATATTCAGGAGAAGTGTTAGCCGGAGACACGACTCCCTTCCTTCCTCGCCTTCTTCTGCCAATGCCATTGGTGTCCACACCTCCTCCCCATCCAGCACCAACTCCAGCTCAGGGAGCACAGGAAAGCGCCGGAGCATTTTCCGCACTCCTTCCATTAGCTTCCATAACAAGAAAGGGAGTGAGCAGAAGCCTGACTCAGCGAGTCAGAATGTTAACGTCTCAAATGGTGCCCAGTCCTCTCTTAGCACTTTTCACAAACTCAGCTTAGACGAGCACATAAAAAGCAGAGGAAGGCATTCAGTTGGCTTTGGCAGCTCACGTAACAAGAAGATAACAAGGTCTTTGACAGACGATTTTGAAAAGGGAAAGGAGCCCTCAGCTAATAAGAATGTTTTTATCAATTGCATAAGCTCTGGGAAGAATGAGGGTGATGATTCGGGCTTTGCAGAAGAGCGGAGCCGATACTCTGTCAAACAGTCCACACGAAAACTTCTCACTAAGTCTTTTTCATCACACTACAGATTTTCCAAACCAGTTCCGGAGAGTCAATCAGTTTCCTCTGTGCAGCAGCCCAGGTGCTTGCTGGAAGTTAAATCCTACGTGGAGAGTGAGCCTGTGATGGCCAGGTCGTCTCCTCCGTGCTCGGCTGAGACGACGGAGTGCATGGGCAGCTCCCTGCAGTCCCCGCTGCTCTCGGCTGACCTCACGGCTGCCCAGACCCCCTCGGACTTCATCGCTCTCACTGAGGACTCTGTTTCAGAGGCTGATGCCCTGCTCAGCAGTGGGCCTGGGGCACTGCTCGCAGAGGATTTTGGCCACGATGTCTCTACCTCTCAGGTCTTCTTTAATCCTGCTGCTGCTCCTGTGAGGGAGAGAGAGAGTGTGCAAAGTGCTGGCCATTCTGTTGGTGTATCTCCTGTGAGTCATGCAAGCTCGTGCAGTGTGGAGTCCAGTACCTTATTCAAAACCTCAGTTGCTAATCAAACAAAAGTACTGTTGCAAGCCAATGGACTGCATATTAATGATGCCAGGCACATAGAAAAAATTAACTCAGAAAATGCACATTTAGAAACCTTGATGTTAGAGCGTAGTGAAGAACCAGTGACGCGCTCTCCAAAGGCACAGGGGTTGAGTGGCAGCAGAGATGAAAGCACTCCATCCAAGCACATGAAAAACACAATTCCTGTAGTGGAGTCAGACTCTGTTCCATGTTCTGAACCTCAATCCTTTATAACACAACAGGGTTATGAACCAAACCATTCTAAAGGTATGTTTCATGGTCTTTTCCTTTTTGAGTTTGGTGGGTTTTGGGTGGGCTGGCCTCATTTCTTCTATAATGACTGTTTTGTCATAGAATGTTTTTTAGAGAACTATGAAGTTCAGAAAGTAGAAATTGTGTCCTCCTCCAGAACTGTAGGAATTAAAGGAAAAGTCTGTGGTTTTTTTGAGTTTGTGTTTTAAAGTTTGCAAAAACCCATCAGCATTGTTGATTAATAGATAATAGCTTTGCTTAATAGAAAATGAATTAAGAATGCAGCTTGTGTTGGAGCTTGAAGCTAGGATTCTGGGATTGAGACCGGGCTATTTTGGACTTCAGCCATGGGATTGCATAATTTGGGATGGGAATGTCACCAGAGACTACCATGTTCTTGTAGTCTGATTATGGGAAATAATGCAGTTTATTTTATATTGATCTGGGTTTAGAAATTTATAGTCTTGCTTTCTCTATTCAACTGATGTTATAGAGTAGCTCAAAGTGGATATTTTGTCAAAGTATGAAATATCCTATTTGTGCTTCCATCTGAAATAAGTGTTCAAATTCTCATTTTGTTATCTATGAAACTGAGGGAGTTAATATTACCATTTAAATTTCACACTGGGTCTTTAGTTTATGAAGAGTAATTTGGAAATACTAACAAGATTAAGTGGCAAGACTGTGCCTAGAAATCCCAATCTATAGAGATACAGATAAGTAAGGCACCAGGCCCTTGAGTGAAGGACGCCTGTCAGAAGACATTTATCACTGACAGTTGATTTTCTCGAGCCAGCTTAATGACTGGTGCTTTCTTGCTTAATCCTGAGGCTGTATGTGGTGGTCCAAAATTTGAGAGTTAACAAGACAGCATTTGTAGTGATTGTATTAGAAGATAAATGATGGTAAGTATAAACTCATATAAATTCACACCCATCATTTTGCTTGGATATTTATCTAGGCATGTGGATTATAAGCAATCAAAAGCAATCTTGCTTTTTGAATTATTAGTCGCTGCTAGGCTTGGTTGGATATCTTGTACATAAATGGCAATAGAAAGTCAAATTAATCCACTGAATTAGCTTTCACCAGAGGGCTCCTCTTTCACTCAGAACCTCAGTCACTTTGGGGAAAAAAAATATTCCCATTTATCTATATTACTGGTCCTGAACACTCAGTTTGTCTTCCTTGCCACATTGTCGCATCTGTAAATAGCTCTTATTTCAGAATCTGTCTTGCAAGAGTGTACTGCAGAGCACTAAGTGAGCAGTTTGGAGGGATGTTTAGAAATACCCCCTGCATTTCAAACTCATGCATTGGCAATTTGATATTTAGTCTGTATTTCACTAAAGCAGCTTAAGGGAGTTGAAATTGTGATACAGATGTTTTTGTAAATTGGATTCATGTTCACAGAAACACTAGAGCTAGTACTGCACTATATAAAAGTTGTTGATTAATTGTTCTGTTTTTTAGTACTGTTCAAAATACTTTTTTTTCTGGTGTTGTGTAGAATGTATTTCAAATTAGCAATTCCCAGGTGTATGAAGGAGCCAGTGAAAATAAGACAAAGTCCTGCCATATGAAATGAGTCAAATACAGAAAAAGCTTACATGGCAATCAGTAAGATATGGTTATAAGTACTTATGCCTGTTGCAAACAGACTGGTTTGAACATTTGGTTTTCTAAAACAGTATTTAAATCTAGATGTGAATACAAAATACTTCTATGCATTTTCTTGGGTAATAGATATTTTCTCTTCTGTACCTGGTCTCATAGCTGATATCATTATAGATACCACTATGAATGTGAAATGAGTCAAATACAGAAAAAGCTTACATGGCAATCAGTAAGATATGGTTATAAGTACTTATACCTGTTACAAACAGACTGGTTTGAACATTTGGTTTTCTAAAACAGTATTTAAATCTAGATGTGAATACAAAATACTTCTATGCGTTTTCTTTGGTAATAGATATTTTCTCTTCTGTACCTGGTCTCATAGCTGATATCATTATAGATACCACTGTGAATGTGACATTAATGTATGAGCAGGTTTGATGTGCCATGTATTTCTTAGCATACCTTTATGTGTTTTTATATGATACGGATTTTTTTGAGAACCTTTAGAGAAATGTCTCTCTTTTTGCAAAATGCAAAAGAAGGTAAGATTTTCTGTATGTGTGACATTTATTAGGCCACTACTCTTTTATCTGTCCCCATCTCTAAATTTTCCCTAATGTATCAAAGTGTATTTTTTCTCCTCTTTTCTGATGTGTTATTGTTTTAACTGGACTGGGACTTTGCCTACTGACTGCAGGCTGATGGAAGGTGCAGGTGTAAGGCTAAACTAGGAATGCTGAACAGAAATGGAAACCTGTCTTATGTGCATCCCTGTCTTATGCAGGGGTAATGAAGTTGTCACCTGGCCCTTCAAGACTGGACTTACTTGCCTTTGGGCCTAGGGTAAGGCAGGTTGGGTTTTGGCACCACTGGACAAGTGATAGTTTCTCTGGTAGATTTTATTTTCAGCAATTTGGAAGTATCCTATGATGAAGGGAGAAAGAAAAGGATGGAACAAAGAGTCTTTCTGGACTCTATGAGGTGCCCTAGACTGGGCTGTGGTGTGCTGAGCATGCCTGTCATTGGGGCTGACCACTGAACCGGGGCCCAGGTGACACCTTTATCTAGGTAAGCATGGTCTGCTTTCCACAGAACATTTCTCATGCGATTTCAGTGTAATTGTTTCAAGCAAAGCAGTGTTCTGATGAAGAAAATTGTTGTCGTCTTATTGTGAAAGTTCTCATACCTTCTCGGTGATTTCTCATGGGTAGCTTTTCACAGCACTGATTCCATCTCTCTTCACAGCAAAACCAACAAACTCCATGTCTCCTCACCCAGCTAACCCACTCTTTTGTAGCACTTGTCTTCTCATTGGACACAGCTGTGGCCTATTAAGGGTAGGCCTGTTCCTAATCCTTGGTGATTAGTACAGCTGCAGCTCCTCAGGTGTGAGACTACCTTCCGCACTAGCTTTATTTTCTTACATCCTATCCCACCACAGAAAATACTTGTAGAGAGCAGTTCCCTGTAACAATTGCTGATTGCTTCTCTCTTTGTAGTTGATATTGCCAACAGCCTCAGTCCATACCGGGAGGGCAGATTTGTTGAGAAACGCCTGAGGTCCTCTTCAGAAGGCACCGCTGGGGGCAGCCGGCTGATCATAAAACCAAAGGATGGAAATGCAGAAGAGCTTAACAGCCTAAGGAAGCAGAGAGCAAGCTCGTCCTCTTCCAAAATGAACAGCATGGTGAGTTTTATTCCCACATCCATAAGTTTGTATTTTTCTCTGATTGGCGTAGCTGTAGTGAGAAGCAGTGACTTTCCAAAATGAACAGCATGGTGAGTTTTATTCTCACATCCATAAGTTTGTGTTTTTCTCTGATTGGTGTAGCTGTAGTGAGAAGCAGTGACTTCACAAATAATAGTAATAAAGAGGGCAGTAGCTGTCTCAGGCTTCCAAAATGTGATCCAGGCTCAACTTCAGATATTAAAAGTATTTTTTTGCTGGGTGTTGTGCTGTGAAAAGGTTTGTGTACTTTGTGGGAAGAGTTTCTTGTTGATGTCTGTTAGTGATTTGCTTGTGTTTGGAGCTTTTTGTGTATCTCTGTTTTTGCAGGAAGTTTGCATGCAAATATCAGTGAATAACATGTAATTTTTCAAAGCCAGAAGGAACATGATGATATTTAAAGATGCTGTTTCACATAGGTATACAAAGCATTATGCAGGTGGAGTTCATGCCCTAAAATACTGGTTATCCTTGCTCAGGCCTATGAACCTTTTTGGGGTTGTTAGACCCAAGCTGTTAAGCAGATGTGTGTTTATTTAAATACTAGTTTGTGCTGATGCTATTGCACTTCCTTCTGTTTAGCTCCATATTAATGATGGAAATGGGAAGGTGTGACAATCCAGGAACAGCAGGAAGTAGGAAAAGTGTGGATGGGATTAGGTGGTAATCTGACCCCTTCTTTGTGTTTTGTTTATGAAATTGATGAGTTTTTTTTCCCCCACTGCTATTAGCAAGTTTGTCTCCATATCGACATGATTTGCTTATGCTTGTTGGTATTACAGTCATAATAGGACATCTAAAAGGACATCTAAAACAAGATGAGAGAGCATGCTCATGAGGGAAGGTAAAATTATTCCTACTTTTCCCCCAATACATATGGATATTACCTTCCCATCTTAAGAAAATAGAGCTTTTTTAGTAAAAAGTGAGGTTTAGGAAGTAAATCAAAACCGTCTCCTCCCCACAAAGAGCCCAAAAACAAAAGAAAAAAATTGCCTTTTCTGGAAGAAAAAAAAATTTTTTTGAATGGTCATAGTAATACATATTTGAACAGGAAAAATGCCTCTTCAAAATACTTGTCACAATCAATTTGTGTTTAACACCACAGTAGCAGATGGCTACCAATGAGTGATGCTAATGAAGAATAAATACTAGGTAAAGAATCGGTGTTACACAATACACAAAGTATTATAAAAAGCCTTATCTTTCTTAGGTGGCTAGAGCAACATGAGTCCCATGGCTGGCTGTATTCATGTTTTTCAGTTCTGGAGAAAAATGAACCACAGACATTTAAGGGATGGCAAATCCTTGGGGGAGAGCAGAGGCCCCTGTGGCAAGGGCAGCATTGCTGTGCAGTTCTGCTCTGAGGCACTGAGCGAGCGGCTGTGGCTGTGGCTGCTGATTTTCTGGCATCACCCAGATGTCTTGTGAAGCTGAAGAAGCTGTGTACTTGTATCTTTGCCCTTGTTTGTATTCTTTTTCTTGTTGGCAGGCAGTGTGAGCTGCTTCTGCTGAGGGACTGGGAGTGAGGAGCAGAAAGTCTCCCTGAAGGGGTGCGAGATTTTTCACAGGAGACAGGAAGTAAAAAAACCCAGCATCTGATAAATTCTTCTTTATCCTAAACATCTTGGTCAGCAGAGTATTCTTGCATAATTGCCAGTTAATTGTTTCGAAGATGAAAGGTAAAGGTTTGGATAGACTGACCTCCTGATTACTAGGAATATGTGTCAAACCTACAAACAAGACCACTGCTTCCCCTAAGAGTGGCCTTAACTAACTTGTGAGGTGCTGAAAGTAATTTATATTCCGGCTAAGACCAGTGCTGTTTGCAAATGAAATTTAGGGAACAAAAAAAATCTTTCAAAATAACTCTGCAAGCGTGCCTATTTCATGGTATTGTAAATAACGATGTGAAAGAAATGCTTGAGATGGATTGAATTGCCAGTTGTGTGTTTACAGAGCTGCTGTTCTTGCAGTGGCTGATTCCTGCTACAAGAGGGCACCGTTTCACCAGAAATGGTTTTGGATAGTGATCACTGCAATTCAGGATGTGTCTTTGAGCAGTTTCATGTTGTTAGTCTGTGCAGTATAATAGACCCTTTCCAAATGAGAAGTACTGATAGTGATGCAATTTAAAGAGATGGATATTGCTCTATAGACTCTGGTCATTCTAATGCTTTAACAATGAACTCATGAGTTAAAAATTTAAATCTTTTGATATAACATACAGACTAGTTAACTATGCTTCAGAAGGTTGGTAGAAATTATACTTTGCCTGCTGTTTATACCTAGGTGGTTCTTCTTTTCCAATGTGTAAGAGAGACAAAAGGAAAGAAAAATGTAAATTAGTACAGGCAAAAGACCTGAATGGTCTGAAATATGCAGTCCTGCAAGACCAATGGAAAGAATGTCAACCTGGATATTTGGTACAATGAAAATTAAATATACCACATTAAGAAAAATAAGATCACACCACCAAATCACTCTAAGCAAGTTCTTTAAGAGGCTTAGGAGGCAGAACAGCAGGGAAAACAAAAGCTTCATATGTAACAGAACTTGGAACTAGGAGAAAGTGAGATGTGTGTGAGCAACAGAACTATCTGTCACTTGTCATAGTAGTGGCTAATATGGAAAGGTGAGTATCTTGAATATCACATTTATCAGTACAGAGATAAAATATTAAATTTTTTAATGTATTACAGAGATTTTTAAATGCTAGCAAATTAAAGTCATTAAAACTGGATAGTTGTGAGGGATGATATGAATGGTAGTTACTGTGAATTACTTCAAATTCAAAGAAAAACTTGAGAGAATGGTGGGAGCACCTAGATCACACTGCCCAACTTCAAGGCATGAGCTACACTGTGCTGTATGCATACATGTGTTTTCACTCTGCATGTGTGCAGTGGATTACATTTGACCCTTGCAAATCTGCCCTTCTGCCTCTCTGCTGCTCTTTACAAGGAAAACAGTTATTTGTCTTTACATTTGCTCCCTTTCCCATGCCTGTCTATCAGCATATGTACTATTTAACTAAAAACCCCTTATTTCTCAACTTGTCTCAGTGGGTGAACACTGCAGGACTGTGTTTCTCTGGACACTCTTCAGCACAGTTTTCAGTTTCTCGTACTTGCATCTTCTCTAAATGTTGCCTGTTTTTTGCTTCTTAAATTCAGCTTCAACTTTTCACCTTTGCAGGTAAAAATGTTTGTGCTTGCCTTCAGTGCTGCATCATCAGCTTCCTTTGCCTGGAGCAAAGCAGCCTTGCCGACTTGTGCCAGCCCAATTAGAGCAGCACAACTTATTTTTCTGCATTGTTGCTTTGGCTGTGCCATTTCTTTCTTTGCATCTTTGCTGTGGTTCCTATATATTAGGTATAAAACCAAGGACCTTTGAGGCCTAAGGACATCCCTGCCTTTTCCCCCCGAGCTTTAACAGTGGCCCCGTTGCCAGGCTGTCGAACAATTGTATTCTTGTTTTCTCCCATGCTGCCTATCATGCACTTGGGTAGCTGCAGATACCTCAAAATTTGCTTCTTTTCCTTTCTAAATTTTCAGTTTAATTTTTTGCTTTGCATAAAGACAATTTTTCAAGATCCATGCTGGTACTATATTACTAAGGTTTTTACTGAGCTTTTTTTGCTTATCCATCCATTGCTGATGCTGAGCCAAAATCCCCCTTTTCTCACGCTTGTCCCATTCTTGTTAAGTGGGGATGCTCCAAGTACTGAGAATCTCAGTAAATGTACCTACAACATAAATTAGGACCAGTGAATGCAAAACCCAGTGTCACAATACAGGGCAGTACTTCATGGGCAGGAATTCAATTTGATAATGGAATTAGTTGAGTATGTTAGTTAAACATTAAATTGAAAAAAAAATTTACTAATTTAGTGTAGAGGGAGCCATCTGACATTTTGGGAATATAGAATAAAGGTAAGTGATTGACACAGAAATATGCTTGCAAAAGAGAGATTAACTGCAAGTATTTGAGACTCCTAGTGTGTCTGGAGGGAGCAGAAAGCCAAAGCAGAGGTCGCTAATAAAAGTATGTTATGGCCAGAACATCTGTGGTAATTATCTATTTAGCAGCTGCAGTCTAAATTAGGCTGGTGTCCTGGATGTTGTGTGTGGGTAACTCCACCTCAGTTGTGTTACCCAAGTGATTTGGGGTGGCTTAGTAGTTAATAGTCAGGCTTCTAGTATACTTCAGAAATGGTACTTAGAGTGATGTAGCTGTTTTCCAAACCACTGTATTCAAATCTCTTCCTGTATTTGGTATTGTACCTTATTATCAAGCATGCCAGTTTTAATCCAGTTGCTGCATCGAGACAGAAACAGCAGGGTGCTGTGCCCCCATGGACTTCAGTGAATGTACGTGAATAAGGGCTAAGATGTTTTTCATATTCCCCTTGCTTCTGCTGAGTTGTATGATATTTTGCTGATGTGTGATTAAGCAGAGTATGAATCAGACTAGGTTGGTTGCTAGTCTAGAGAGAATTTAAGTAACTTTCATATTTGTTTGAGGTTACTTTAACCTTGACCTTCTGGAAGCTGTGGTTTTTATGCAGTGTGTGGCTAATGTATGAGGTGGAAGCTGCAATTGAAAGTACTTGACTTGAATGAGTTCCAGAGTGACCAATTAGTAGATTTGAAAGTGAAGTTGAATGTGGCTGTTTTTTGTGACCCATAAATGTGACCTTTAAAGGCCTGAGAAAACCTTGTGGGGTACACTCCCTTCTACAGACTGGCATTAATTATTAATGTCTTAGCAGCCTGCCCTGGAAAGGCAGTGAATGAAATGTTAGAGGGAGGATCTGAGTGCTCAGGGCTTCAGTTGAGGTTGAAAAAAATCCTCAAACAAAACAGCCTTTTTCAGATATGCCAAGGCTGTTAGAAAAATGTGAACTAGGTAAGCAAGATGCACACAATTCTTTATTGTCTTCTGCACAACCTTCTTTACAACTACCAATGTTATGTGTGCTCAGAATAGCTACAACCTGCTTTTAACTTGCTTATAAGGGTGTATTATCTCTGGTATCTGTGGTGTTCATGAAAGCTTTGTCATAATGAAAATAGATGTGCTATTCTTTTTCTGTCACTGCATTATGGTATTTCTGCTTAATTCAAATTCATCTCTGCTATGCTGGGCTTCTCGAGGGGGAATATTTAGGAACATCAATTGTTACTGAGCTGTTCAAGCAAACCCTGTAAGGCAGTGGTTCACCCATCATGAGAAGAGGACTTGACAGCATTAATTTATAACTAGATTGATACTAAAGTAACAAAATTTTCCCTTTTGCAGTGAATGTGGCATATTGCTCCTTTCTGAAAAGAAACTGTGGAAGCCACTTAAAGTGAGAACTGTCAGGACTACTTTGGCTGAACAGTGCTATCCAGATAGAAGTAAACTGCTGACAATAGGTGCTTAGTAATTTGAGCCTTATATTTCTAATTTAGTGTGGAGAAAATGCCTTTCACATACTAATAGGATAAAAAAATGGAAGATAGGGATTTAAGCATTTTGACTGTGATTTTTAGGTCAACTGAACTAGAAGCTTTTTGGGTAACTACCCTGTGGGAAATTAATGTCTGTAGCGTAATGTGTGTTTCTTAACAAATGAAGGGCTTGTGAAAATCAGATTGCAGTTGTTAAACACTTGGAATTAATTCTTGAGATCAAGTAACTAACAGAAATTAATTTAGATGTGACTTAATGCTTATGCTGTGATGTTCTGTGCTCTTCTTTAAGGACGTAATCATGGCCCAGAAAAGGGTAAACTGTTAATCTAACATTGGAGTCATTATTTAAATTGAATTGAGTTATATTTATACAGGTAGAAGGTAGAGCTATTAGCAATTTTAAATCCCAGAATCATCATGGCAGTGGGGGGGGAGGCATTTGGTGTGTAGCAAAAATAGAACAAAATTAGTTCTTTCTGTGGTTATATGGGTTAACCGCAGTGGGTGAACTGCACCCCTCAGCCACTGGCTTACTCCCTCTGGCAGCATGAGGAAACGTGGAAGGGTAAAAGTGTGAAAACTTGCAGGCTGAGGTAAGGGCAGTTTAACAGGGAAGGCAAAAGCTGCACACACAAAGGAGTTCATTCAGTGGTTCCCAGGGGTGGACAGGTATCCATCCATCCATCACAAGGCTCTGTCACACCTTGTGGCTACTTGAGAGGATAAATGCCATGAGTGCAAACATTCCCCCTTCCTTCTTCCTTCCCAGCTGGAACTGCTGAGCCCAGCATCATATGGCTGGATCCCTTTAGTCGGGTGGGGTCAGCTGTACCAACTATGCCCCCTCCAAATTCTAGTGCACTCCCAGCCTCTTCAGTGGCAGGGCAGTGTGAGGAGCAGAAAAAGCCTTGACAACTGTGCAAGCCCTGCTCAGCAATAGCTGAATCACATCTTGCTGTGTTGGTAATGCTGATTTGGTCATAAATCCACAACATAGCACCATAAGAGCAAGTGGATGAAAAAATGTATCTCTTGCCCATCCAAACACAATACAAATTGGCCATCTGATATTTTTTCTGAAGACTTGGAGGAGTACTTACTCTAAGTGTTGTTTGAACTAATTTACAGGACACTGAACTTCTTAAACTATAGGTAGGTGTCCCCTGTAATGCATTGTGTTTAGTTTTCTGTTTTAATATTTTTCAGAAAAAACATAGCTATTTATTGAGACTCAAAATAGAAACTGCGGACAGTTGATGGATTTTTCTAACAAGACACACTTCTGTGCTAGTCTTACTACATCCCCAAATATTTTTGCCAGTTAATGTAAGAGGTAGCTTGTTCTGAAGCTGCTCATCATTTGGAGTTTATATTATCTTTATGGATTTCTTTTTCCAAAGGGAAAGATTTTTTTCTGCATAGAAGTATCTGATAATATGTTAAAATACACTGTAGTCATAAATATTGTTTAAATAGATAGATATGTTTGTCAAGCAAAATCAACTTGGCTATTTTTCTATTTTATGATGACTTTTACATTTTACTTTATGGTTCATTACCATATTTTCCATGTTCTGAATACAGGTGAGTGCTGCAGCAAGATTGTTATGCAATCTTCTTGAAGTAAACCACTCAGTCTGTTTGTGCATGTGGACTACTAAAATCTTTGTCACCACCTATAGTGCCACCACCAAAGCAGTAACTCATTTGTGGTGAAGATACCTTCTGCTCAGTGCCTGTCATGCTGTGGACCTGTGAGAGAGGTCAGGGATTTACCAAGGATGAAATAATCCTGTGAAAAATCTCATGAATGCTCCCTGCCAGCTCTCACAGTATGTTAATCAGTATTAGGAGAGAAACAGTTCTGATGCATGAAGGCGCCTTTGGGCATGATCTGGTCCAACACCTCTGCTCAAATGGGTGTCAGGGATGGAATCCCTGCACCCAGGGATGTGTGCAGCTGGATTTGGTGTCTCTGAGGGTGGGGACTACAGAGCCTCACTTGGCAGCCTGTCCAGGCGTTTATCCAGATTTATGGTTTAAAAAAAGAACAAAACTTTTGTTGGGTTTCTTGTATTTCACTTGCACTTCTCTATTCCCTGGGCAGCGCGAAGAGGAGTCTGACTCTGTCTTTATGACACCCGTGACCACCCTTGTGTGTCAGATACTCAAAGGCCTTTGATACTGGGAAGAGATGAGTCCAGTATTGAAGGACAGGGAGCAAAGAGAATTCTAAACAGAGCTCTCTTGACACTCCCATTGTGCTCCCAACTTGTTTGCTATGCCTGTGGGCTCTGCCCAGTCATTCTACCTGGAACTATGCTGTGTTGAGCAGAAATTGTAAAGTCACAGGAACTGGGATCATCCTCATGATGATCTGTGTATATGCACAGTCTCTTGTATTTCCCCATCCTACTTCATGGAGCAGGTGTGCCAGAGAAGGGAGGTGGTTTACAGGGAGTTCCTGTGATACCCAGTGATGGTGGGTGGGAAGTAGAAGTGTGAGAGAGGCCATTGGGACTCTAACAAGTGTTTAAAGAAAGAATTAGGAGAGATGAAGAGGCACCTGACATACTTAGCTTGCATACTGGGGTCTCTTCCTTGCAGAAGGACGGAGGTCAGGGGACCATGGAAGTTATCATTGGTGGAGACAGGTTAGAGGGTTATCTGAACTAGTGTGGCTGATCTAATGTCTGTGTTTTATTACACTTTATTTTTAAATAAAGGAGGGGCCTTCACGCGGTGAGTAATACTTAAGTAGAAACAGTTTTCTATCCAGTATTGGTAACTTCCGCAGAAAAAGAAGGTAAGTTACTTTAATTTATATTAATAATGTCTGCTATGCCCTAGAAGATTACAGTCATGTCTCTTATCTTGGGAGATGCCCTTAGCACAGGCAGTATTTTTGCAGCTGTGGTATCTATCTTCTTGGGTTAGCATATGCAAGTAATACATACAATAAGAAAACTGAAATATTTAGAGGACTTTTGTAAGGGAGACAGTTCATGGACAGCTAATTCACTGTACTTGAATTATGATTAGTGAATAGAAATCAGTGTCTTTGATTTATCATCCTGTAGGTCAGATGATTCATTGGTAGTTTGCACTCACTTATTTTTTATGAAAATAAAAACAGAAAATTGCCCTGGCTTTGTTCTTAGAGTGACTAGTTTTGCCCTTGTCCTTTCTTATGCACATAATTTCCTGCTGTGTGGGTCCCTCAAATAGTGTGTGCATAAATGGTTCTGTAGTGCAAGTTCTGGAATGCCTTACTATAAGCTGCCTGTTTGTATTCCTTTGCTCATGTGAGAATAAACTCAGAATAAATACAGTATTTTTTTCCCCAGGCTACAGCAATTCAGGGTAGGGTGCTTCTTCCAGGCCTTTGATCCCTTTGATTGATAAAAAGAAGGTAATGGGGTGAGAAATGGAAATTCTGTTGGGTCACTTGTTAGGTCGTTTATATATGCAGTCCTTCTTGTCTTGGCAGCGTGTTGCTGGAGGCAATACTAGATGAACCCCGGCTTAAGGATTTGGCAGGGGCTGGAAAACTAGCAATGGACCCTGAAGCTTGCCATTTAGAACAGGAGATTTTTCTGGTTTAAAGTCAAGTACATGCTAGCCCATGAAAGGCTCAGGATCGTGCTTTGTGATTTGATACCTGGAAATCAGGTTTGGGAATGTTTGTCTAGGTTCATTCCGCTTTTAATGAAGGAGTAGGCAACAGTATATCATTCAGGAAAGGAATGAAATGCTAAAACACATTTTGTTGCCCCGAGATAATTTTCTGTATTCATAGCATTCATTGACTAAAACTAATAAAATTAAATGAAATAACATAGACTGGTGAATAACTTAGTATCTATGTTGTAAAATTTTTTTTAACTCGCTGTGTAGATGTTTTCATGAACAAACTGCACACAACCCCCCAAACAGCATAAACTTTCCAAAACTATTACACTTATAATGTGTTTTGTATTTGAACTCTTGATAAAGTAACAAACACTCCATAATTTTGTTCTATGAGAGGCTTTTTGGACTTTGAAGAGTACTAGTGTTGGATAAATGTGTAAGGTTTATATTTGCATTAACAGTCTGGATAGCTGTTATGATTTGGAGCTGATTTGCAATCAGAGGAACTTTGGTACCTGAGAAGTAGTTGTTAGGAATAGGTGGAGCAATTAGTTGCACGACACAAAATGTCTTGTTTGAGACCAAAGAAAACCCGAGGAGGGAAATTAAGATGTTTAGTAACAGCCTGCTTTGGGATCTTGAATATCTGCAACAGCATAGCAAGTTTTAATCAATTGAGAGCTAATAGAAGGTTGTTCACCGAGGTCTGTTTCTGTTGCTTAGACAGGTATCTTGGATAGGAAGAAGGGCTTCAGTTTTTCTTACTTATTTGTTTTTTATTCATGTGTGTTTTAGGTTACTCCTACATACCCACCCTGTTAGGTCTGATGCTGTGGAACAGGCAGCACTGTAGCAGAATTCATCTCCTAAAAATGACTCCAACAAAATTCTTCACTGAATAACTTTTTTTTTTTTTTAGTATATCTAAGGAAATGAGGTTAGTTTTGACTGCTCCAAAAATCAGAAGTCTCTTGTCGTCTTTTTTTGGTATCTTTTAGTTGATAAAAGTAAAACCCAACAGTTTTGACTTAGTCACTCTAACCAAAATGATTAGATTCTAAGTGTTGGGAATATATTTTGAAGAAACTATCCCAAAATAAGCATTGTGAAACTTGTGATATGTGAAGCAACAGGAGTAAACAGTGAGAGGGAGCACTTATCTAAATGAAATTGCCTTTATAAATCTGTAGACTTGGCAGACAGTTATCCTGGAAGACTTTCATCTTTCTAAATTTGCCAGGTTTTGAAATCTGTCTCCTTACTGAAGTGGAGGAAGTGCAGTAGGGAAAATGAGAACCTGATCCAGAAAGCAGCAAGGAGGATAAAGGTCAGGACTTTCTGGAGACTGGGCTGTGTTGCCTTTAGAAAATGGGTGGGGTTATGAAGTGCTGATAAGAAGAGTTAAATGTATGAAAATTGTGATTTAGGATGGGATGGAGTTCACTGCAGGTGCTGTGGAAAAGGAAGAGATGAAGCATTGGGAAGGAAAAAAGTTCAGGAGAAAGTTTTGACTAGGAGATCTGAAAGTTAAGAGGATGGGAAGTAGTTCAGTTAAGGAAGCTGGGAAGATTGGAGAGGCTATCTATACTTTTATAAATTAGGCAGGAATTGAAGGAGAAGCTGGGAACTAACAAGGTCAAGAGCTTACAAAACTGGTTGTCAAGAGAAATTTGTAATCCTTTTGTTACCTGAAGCACTGAAGTTCAGGAGTTAGTTTTATCTTCTGTGATTATTCCCTATAGGGAACGTTGTTCAGAGGAAAATTCAGCAGCCAGTAAAGTAAGCATTGTTGGCACAAACCTGTCAGGCATTTCAGCTGGAAGAGGC
>NW_005054304.1:7504652-7512015 GCF_000277835.1 Geospiza fortis
GTCACATTTCAGCAGAGTTTTTCCTCCAGATGAACATAAAATGTTGTCATTTTTGTCTTTAAGGACATAGTGATATGGTGAAAGCAATTTGATCTTGTTATCAAAGCTATATATTTTCTTTTGAAATACTTTGCCTTCTCTTAGCCTGTAGGAAAAAAAAAGGAAAAGGAATATTTTTGCATCTTTATGAATAAAAATGTATGCCTGTAACTTCTGTTCGTGTTGGCTCGGGTTAAAGTTAAATCACAAAGTTTTTCTGAGATATTTAATTAATATGCCTTGGTCACACCTACACTGTTAAACTAATCATCCCAGTACAGAGTCAGGACAATTTTTTTCCTTGTGTCTGAGAGAAGGTACCTTTTGCAAAACATTTGCTTTGCTCGTAGCTCAGGATATCCTTTGTATTCCTCATCCTGAGTTTAGAGGAAGTGTGTGCAATCTTTAAAGATTATGCAGAAAGAAAAATTAATAAAAGTACCTATGACACAGTCATGGTGGGGCTTCAGATATTGTTTGCTCCCAGGCACGCGTTAAGGATGCGTTTTTGATGTTGTAAAATGCCTAAATAAGGTACGTTAGTTCTCAGTCTATCAAGTTCACTTGCTTTTACACTGAACCACTTCTAAGGTTAAAAAAAAAAAGTGGATTATTTTCTGTGATCTGATCACAGTGGGAAAATTTGTTTATCTTTTAAACAAACCCAGATCATCATCAGTGACAGAGAACTATCTGTGTAGACAAGCTGTCAAGCTATTCATACTGCTTTCCAGGTTCTGAGAACAGAAGGGATGCAGAAGTACAGTTAATTCGTCAAAACAGTAGTTTAGTAAGATATGACCAGATCTAATAACAAAATATTCATAACAAATAATAATAGGAAAGTAAAATGTCCTTCTTCCTTTACTGTGCCCAGACACAAAATGAAGAATAAAAAGTTCCATTGAGAAGTAACCAACAAAGCTTATTTGTGCAAATGAAACTGTCAGAACAGACAGATTAAGACTGGGGGTTTGTGGATGTCAGATTTTTCATTGCCAGTATTAAGCACTGATAAGATCAGACATTGAATCTTAGTGCGTTGGTGTCTTTGTGAGCTTTTTATTTCAAAGAGATACAGATACATGAATAAAAATCTTGAACCTAAGTGAGAGGAACAGTCAACCACTCAGCCATGGTTCATGAATCACAGTAGTTCATTTTAATAACTTCAGTTGGGAAAGTGGATGCCAAACTATTCTATTTTGATGCTTCAAGTGGACTCAGCTGTCTACTGGAAGGACCTACAGGTGGAATAGAATAGGACTGAATCAGGGATGCTATGCTGACTCACACAAGAAAGAAAAGCACTGTGAATGCATAGTTTTGCTCTCGAGTAGCATTCACCCATCTATACAGTCTGCATAACAAAAGCAATTGTGGCATTATTAAATGGTATGAAGTGATACACTGATTTCTTGAGGCATATTTATTGCAGCTCAGTAGGAGGCCTGTAAGGTCTATTAACCAGAGGAGTTCAAAGATATATCTTGTTGTTCAATATTTATTTTTTAGAAAATTCCGTGCAGCAGGGTGTCTGTTAAAAAGGTTTTAGGATGCTTTGTTGTCTCTCTAATATGCATTTCAGTTTGTTTAATGGAGCTCTCCATTTTGGAGCTAGCACATGAAACTGCCAAAGCTAAATTGTTTGTGAACCTGGTTGTTGTTGTAAAGAAAGAAAAGCCAATGTTCCTAATGGCAAATAAAAACATTTTCACAATCAGATACTTTGATCATTGTTGCATATTTTAATAGGTGGTGAACAAACTTATTGTTGGTTTTTCTGCCTCTGTGTTGTGATGGCAAACAGTGTCTATTTTCCAAAAATAGACCAAACAGTGCAAAATCTGTCAAGGGCTTTGTTTAAGCTTAGAATTGTTTGGCAAATAAAAGAAATTTCAATCTTCATTCATTCTGCATATTTCAAAGGCAGAGAGAGAACATTTTTGCGTTGATGTATTGCAAGCTCTTTTCATATTCAAGGTGAACAGAAGGGTTTAGCAGATCCTAACTTGAATTAGGATTTCATTTAAGACCTGAGTTCCATTTTGATACTCTATTGCTACATACAAGGTTTGCCCACTTGTGTTTCAAAAGCCAATTAGCCTATTACTGTTCATAGGTATTTATAGGGAATAGGCATACATCAAATTTCAAACTCTATGTAATATTGCCTGATGTCAAGAAACCTTTAATTTTAGCTTTTTTTTTTCCCCTGAGACTCACTGTTGGAAATTATTTTGCTGACACTATTTCTGGACCAAAACCAGGCTATTTTGTCTTTTGTACTCATGTTTTAGTAGAATGTTGGTGGTAAAGTGGCAGTGCTGTGTCCAAGCACTCTGTCCTCTGCGTGTTGAAGTAAAAGAGATGCTGGGATCTCAGACTGAAGGAGAACGGAGCATTTGCTTGTGTGTGTGTGTGGATATCAAACAAGTGCCTGGCCTGTATGTGCCTACAGGTTTCAACAGGAAGAAGTGCTTGAGAACTTTTTAGAACTGGAAAGGACTGTTGGATTCTCTGGTAGACCTTTTGTATGCCACTTGTCATAAAAGGCTACCAGTTACCTCTGGGTCAAGGACAATGACTTCTGTTGGAGTAAGGATATGAAAAACATTAAGATATGGGATAAATGTGACTTCACTTGTTAGGTTATTCCAAAGCTGTGAGATTAAAAAAAAACAAACCTGAAAGATCAAACCAAGCAACAGCCAATGGACCAATCCATGAAAAACTGTGGAAAAAAAACCAGACCTGATTCCTAAATTAATGGTAGCTGTGTTTTTACTTCAGCCATTAGGCTTCAGTTTGTCTTCTGTACCTAGACTTAAGTCCATCTTTTTAGTAAGTGGCATTTTTCTGTCCATTAAAGCTACTTGTAAATGATAAAGCTACCTCCTTGGTATTTTTCTTTTTATTTGAACAGATTGAGTTCTTTGCACACTTTACTTTGTAAAGTATTTTGAGTATTTTTATTGGTTTTATGATTTTTATTTGGCTGCATGAATTTTTTTTAGGGAGAGTAGGTTAAGCAAAAGGAAAAAAACCCAAACCTGTTTAATTCCAACAAAATAAGTGAAATATTTGTGAAAATAACTGGTACAGAAAGACAAAAATTGCCATCATATTACTGTCCCACTCTGTGTGTATAGGTGATAGCTACAGTAGCAATGAATATCTTAATTCTGCACCTCCCAGGAAGATAAATTTTTCGCTGTGAGGTATATTTGACTGCACCTGGATGTTAACTCATGTAAATGATATGACTATCCAGTCCTTCATAAAGCATTTTTCTCAGTGAAGAGAATTGCTCTTTGTTAATTTGTGCAGAATTGATAGTTTTCCACTGCTGTTTCCTGTGAGGCTGGTCCAACTATATATGCAATATATACATATATATATATTTAAAGGAAATAAAGTAACACACATTTTATTTCATCAGTTGTATTCATTGAAGCAGGAGTCCTGTTGTAGCTCAGTGAGATGACATAGGAAGTTATTCCAGTGTGCCACGGGAAATGCTTTGCTTTGGATTTTGTTGCTGATGTTCTTCATGCGTTTTTTGTTGGAGGGCTACATACGTATTTTATGGAAGGGCTGCTGATCATAACTGCTTGTCTGTCAGCCTTTAGGTGAATGTTCTTCATCTGTCATCCACATGAACTGAATTCCACGCATCCTATGAAGGGATATTTGTTTTTGTCAAAAGATGTGCCGTAGCTTGGTGCAGAAAGATGTGAGCAGTACAAGCAATGTAATTTATTAGTCTAATTAGTTTAATTGAAACAGGAAAAAACTAAACAAGCTTTTGTTACAGAAATCCTTTTCAGGGCCAGTTCCTTAGGTAATAAGTAATTATCTTGGAAGAAGTGTTTGTGTCTAGGGAATATGTCTGGGTTTTTTAGCTGTAAAACTGGTCTGGTAAAAGATACTGTTTCTTCTAGTAAACTTTGTTTTTCGTAGCTTTGTAGTCAGTCATGCTTGCAACAATTCTGCTAATGTAGTTTTTCAGCAGCCTATCTCCCTGCTTTTATGTGCTTTCAACCAACACAAACAGAATGTAAATATCTGTCAGTCACACATTGAAAAGTCTGGAAAAGTTGCAACAGATCAGAAAAATTAAAAATATATAGGTAGTTTATAAACTTTTTTCATATAGCTGCTTTTTACAAAGGTAATGCTGTTGCTTATCTCCCACTGCAGCCATTCACTGCAAACTCCTATTTCTTTGTACCTATTATTGGGATTTAAAGGAAATAAAAGATGGTGCATTTCTTAATTTGGCAGCTTTCATCATTTACATTTGTAGGTGAAAGCTGCCAAGCCCTATTAAGGGGCTAAGCTAACCATGGGGATACTTGTGTCATTTCCACCCTTGTCATGTTATTTTCTCTACACTTGTTAACTCAAACTGTCAACCTGTAAAGTGCTCTTATCACATCTGCACATGAGGTGCTGCAGGAGGTGACATAAGCTAATAGGAGGAGTTCATGGTAACAGAAAATCTCATTTGTATGTAGTGGGAGTGATGAGCTCAGGGACTTGCACTTTGATTGCATTGTAATTAATGATGCTTTGTGTATCTTAGCGTGATAGCTGCAGAGACTGCTGCTGTCTCCTTGGTCCTGTCTGACAGGGTTGTTTCTCCTAAGAGGTGTGGACAGGAGAGAACAACAGACAGGTACACAATACAACCAGACTGATTGCAAGTTTCTCTGCTAATCACAGGCCCATCACTCATGATTAATAACTGAAAGCCAGTCTTCAGCCTTCTGTCCCACTTGTGGATATGATGGCTGCAGAACTGTCTTTTGAAAGCATTTCTTTTATTTATCAGCAGTAGAAAGGTTATGTAGGTATTCACAGGACTAAATGCTAAGAAAAGGGAACAAAGAAAGAAAGTTACATGATTGCCATGTAAAAGGATGGCAAGATAAACTCCTGATGCTGAAGGTCCTGAACATCAAGATTTCTGCACCTGATGTTGAGAACCTGTGAGCTGTTTGGTTTCCTTATGATTACCTCTTTAGAGAGCCGAGACGTTATCAACTGAACTTCTTATTGTGCTGGGCTGCCATTTCTTCCCTTTCCTTAGAAAAAAAGGCTTTTGAAGGGAATGAATAGAGCTATCCCTGTCTGGTAGCTGCAGTCATCTGAACTTACTTTGGTTTGCCCTGGTGGCAAATTGGCTTAGTTCTCTCTTTGTGAGTCCAGAGGGGTCCACCCTTTTAAGGTGATAAATGCCTGTGTGAATGCACAAGCCTGATTAAGGGGGAACCTGTTTGTTATCTCTTCAAGTCTGTGTTGGGCTTCTGACTTGTAATATCACTAACCCTACTGGTTCTTCCATGCTGAAGGACTGCTCATGCTTTTAACTTCTTGCAGGGCTTTAGACATTCGGTATTTCCCTGTCTGCTTTTCACTTATTTTTCTCAAGGCTTGGTGAATCTGGTCTTGAGCGAGTGTTTCAAGGAATGGGCATGAACAGCTTTATTCCTTCTGGGCCATCTTGCAATTAGCAAGCAAAGTTGATTATATTTTGCCTAACTACCCAACATTTTTCATTTATATACTGAAGATTACTTCTCTGTTTTCTTACTGAGCAAATATTTGAGCCTAGAGCTAAAGGAAGAGAAACTTTATCTAGCTCTTGAGAATGTTTCATATTAACTCTAGTGTAATAAATAAATTATCTATTGCCTTATTTCTATTGAATATCTCATCTCCCTACACTGGGCATTTTTCCCCTGTAATCTTGTATAGCAACTATCTGTAGGACCTATTTTTTAAACTTAGCTTTTATCGGATGATTACTATCCCAGGTGAATTTCATAGTCAGTGGAGAAAAAGACTACTCCAGGAGATAACATAACAGTGGCTAATGTCAACCTTCTTTCTAAAGCATGTGTAGATTTTCTCACTGTTCTCCTTAAAAAAATACAAATCTGGAAAACCTGGCTACAGGGGTAGCAGAGGGCATTACAAACAATTGCACTGAGTCAGTGGAAAGAACTCATTTGAGGTTTTCTTTTGATTTGCTGCCCTTGGAAGCCTTTTGGTAAAGGGATTGACTCAGGGAGAGGAGATGGAAGACAAATTTACTAAGGAGTAGAGTTCATCCAGGTACTCTTGTGTCCAGTAGTAGGGGGTTATTCGTCATTAACAGAAATGGTAGAAACATGATTTGGGTTAACCTTCAGCACAAATACTAAAAGTCATGAAACAAATCACCAAGCTATAGCAGTTTTTTTACAGCAGCTTTCCTCCCATAACTCAGTGTTCCTTGAAGTCAGGAAACCATATTCATACATGAAAATGCATTTGAATATAATAATCTGAAAAGTCTGTGGTTACTACACATTTACATACTGTTCATCCTGGCCTCGCCCATGTCAGTCAGTCTCAATCAGAGATAAATATTTTGTTGTAGGCTTGCAAGATTAAACTGAGACTGGCTTCTACAACTGTTGCTTTGAATTTCTTAGATTTGATTAGCATTTTTTTAATAACGCTCCAAACTGCATGTCAAGGAGATTTAATTCTTGGTGTTATCTGAAATAAGATTCTTACCACCTCGGGAAAAAACACATCTTCCCTCTTTAATTTCCTAGAGCGTTAATGTATACAGAGTACATGACGTTTTGTCTTATGATTGTGTTTTTTATTAGACTAGAAGAAATATATTGAGGAACTTCTAAGAAAAATCAATTGAAATTTTACATCAGGAAGGATATGGTGTAAATGGATATAACCAAGATCATACTATTATTCTTCATGACATTAAAATATAAACTGCATTGTCAAAAAGTTGAAAATACCTTCAGTTTAGATTACTTACTTTAGACTAGATTTAATCCTCTTTTTCAATATGACATTTTCATTTAAAGTCTGGAAAAAATAGTACAAATGTACTCAAAGGCTTCTTTTCAAGGTGGTTATATTTTTCTGAATTCTTACATGAATTGAAGTGATACTGTAGCCTCTTATTTTATGATCCTGGAATTGAAGACCTGAGAAATAAGTGAAGGAGTACACTAGATTTTGTGGTGAGTAAATAAGCTTTTAATGTCATCAACATAGAAATGTCAATCACCAAGCAAGTAGACTACTCTTTGCCTGAGAAAACAAAAACATGCTTTCAAAACAGTACTTAAAATCCTTTTCTTCTTAACCCACTCTCTAGAAAAACATGTTCAGAAAAAAACCAAAAAGTAACATTGCTCTCAAAAGCGCCTGTGGTAATACAAGAATTCTCTCTTCTCATTTTTGCAAGAAGACTGACAACTACTTGTTGTAGTAAATGCTCCTACTGCTGGCAAAAAAA